>NW_016932823.1:0-667 GCF_001483705.2 Eufriesea mexicana
CGCAAATGCAAACTAAGTTGCCTAGGCAACTATTGCCGGCCACCGCTTCGCCAGGCAGAATATGTTACGGTGCAGAAGAGCGCCTAAATGCACCGAATAGTAGTGTATAGCGCACAAGTCATAGCTTTCCCAGCGTAAACTAATCAAACATAACATAGCCTTACGCAACCTACCTCAGCCTACCGTAAAGCGACCGCATTTGCTGGCCCACAGGGAGCCTAGCAGAAGGTATTAGAGGAGAGTACAGAGCAGAAATCCACAGAACCGCAGTTTATAGCGGAAAGGTCGAAGATATTCGAACCTAAGCAAAGCCAACATAACCTAACGAAACGTGGCATATCTCAACACAACGCGCCGAGACAACAATGACTGGCATCGCAAGGGCCAAGCAGAACATACAAGAGCACATTAGAGCGCAGAAGCCCACCGCATTGCTGCGCACAGCACAAAATTCAAAGATATCCTAACCGAACCCAAACGAACCTAACATAACCGAACGTAACCTTACCATTCCTAACGTGTCGCGGAAGCTATTTCTGGCATACGCAGAGCAAAGCAGAGCATATTATATTACAGCTGAGGGTAGAAGTCCACCGAGTAGCTGTGTATGGCACAGAACTAAGAAATTAACCTATCCTACAGTAACCAAGCGTAACATAACCAAATG
>NW_016932824.1:0-931 GCF_001483705.2 Eufriesea mexicana
GCAAACCAATGGGATCTTTCCTTCGTTTTCATTCTGATAAGTTTGCTCACCGCGATGTTAGTCGAAAATGTCAATAAAATTGAACTTTTCAGTCAGATTCTATTGCAATGCAATGACAATAGCGAACCAATGTTATCTTACCTCGTTATTTTCACAGAAAAGCCTGCTCACGTCAACATTTGTCGAAAATGACAATGAAATTGAACTTTCAGGCAGATTCTATTGCAATGCAATGGCTATAGCAACCCAGTAGAGTCTGACCACGCTATTTACGCAGAAAAGCGCGCTCACCTCAATATTCGTCGAAAATGTTAATGGAATTGAACTTTTCAGTCAGATTATATTGCAATGAAATGGCTGTAACAAACCAATAGGATCTTTCCTCCTTATTTATGTAGAATATCAAAGAATATCCTGCTCACCACGATATTATTCGAAATTGTCAAGAAAATAGAACTTTTCAGACAGATTCTGTTGTAATGCGATGGCTACAGCAAACCAATGTAATCCTTCCTTCGTATTTATTCAGAAAAGCTCGCTGACCGCGATATTAGTCCAGATTGTCAATAAAATTGAGCTCGTCAGACAGATTCTGTTGTAATGCGATGGCTACAGCAAACCAATGTAATCCTTCCTTCGTATTTATTCAGAAAAGCTCGCTGACCGCGATATTAGTCCAGATTGTCAATAAAATTGAGCTCGTCAGACAGATTCTGTTGTAATGCGATGGCTACAGCAAACCAATGTAATCCTTCCTTCGTATTTATTCAGAAAAGCTCGCTGACCGCGATATTAGTCCAGATTGTCAATAAAATTGAGCTCGTCAGACAGATTCTGTTGTAATGCGATGGCTACAGCAAACCAATGTAATCCTTCCTTCGTATTTATTCAGATTCGTTTGCACACCGCGATATTAATCGAGAATGTCAAT
>NW_016932825.1:0-340 GCF_001483705.2 Eufriesea mexicana
CCATCTGCTTGCCAGAGAATAGTTCTATTCAAAATATATAACCTGTTATAGCTTGGTGAATATTTCGCTTGACGCCTGCAATCCAATGGCAAGTACAGCCATCCGCTTGCCAGAGAATAGGTCTATTCAAAATCTATAACCTGTTATAGCTTGGTGAATAGATCGCCTAACGCCTTCAATCCAATGGCAAGTACAGCCATCAACTTGCCAGAGAATAGGGCTATTCAAAATCTATAATCTGGTATAGCATGGTAAATAGATCGGCTAAAGCCTTCAATCCAATGGCAAGTACAGCCATGTACTTGCCAGAGAATAGGTCTATTCAACGTCTATAATCTGT
>NW_016932825.1:426-1280 GCF_001483705.2 Eufriesea mexicana
TTATAGCTTGGTGAATAGATCGCCTACCGCCTTCAATCCAATGGCAGGTATAGACATCTACTTGCCAGAGAATAAGTCTATTCAAAATCTATAGGCTGTCATAGCTTGGTGATTAAATCGCATAACGACTTCAATCCAATGGCAAGTAGAGCCATCTACTTGCCAGAGAATATGTCTATTCAAAGTCTATCACCTGTTATAGCATGGTGAATAGATCGCCTTGCGCCTTCAATCCAATGGCAAGTACAGCCGACTACTTGCCAGAGAATAGGGCTATTCAAGATATATAATCTGGTATAGCTTGGTGAATACATCGCCTAACGCCTTCAATCCAATGGCAAGTACAGCCGACTACTTGCCAGAGAATAGGGCTATTCAAGATATATAATCTGGTATAGCTTGGTGAATACATCGCCTAACGCCTTCAATCCAATGGCAAGTACACACATCTACTTACCAGAAAATAGGTCTATCAAGATCTAAAATCTGTTATAGCTTGGTGAATACATCGCTTATCGCCTTCAATCAAATGGCAAGTACAGCCATCTACTTTCCAGAGAATAAGTCTATTCAAAATCTATAACCTGCTATAGCATGGTGAATAGATCGCCTAACGCCTTCAATCCAATGGCAAGTACAGCCATCTACTTTCCAGAGAATAAGTCTATTCAAAATCTATAACCTGCTATAGCATGGTGAATAGATCGCCTAACGCCTTCAATCCAATGGCAAGTACAGCCATCTACTTGCCAGAGAATAGGTATTTCCATTATCTATAACCTGCTATAGACTGGTGAATAGATCGCCTAAGGCCTTCAATCCAATGGCAAGTACAGCCATCTACTTTCCAGAGA
>NW_016932826.1:0-737 GCF_001483705.2 Eufriesea mexicana
AAGATTCTATTGGATTGCGGTAGCCATTGCATTACAATAGAATCTGTCTGAAAAGTTCAATTTATTGACATTTTCGACTAATATCTTGTTGAGCAAGCTTATCTGCACAAATAAGGGGGGAGATTCCATTGGTTTGCTGTAGACATTGCATTGCATTAGATACTGCCAGGAAAACTCAATCTTATCAACATTTTCGTCTAATATTGCGGCGAGCAACCTTTCAGCGTAAATAAGGTGGAAATATTCCATTGGTTTGCTTTAGCCATTGCATTGCAGTAGAATATGCCTGAAAAGTCCAATTCTATTGACCTTCCCGGTTTACGTCCCGGTGAGCAAACGAATCTGACTAAATTCGAAGGAATGATTCCATTGGATTGCTGTAGCTCTTGCATTTCAGTAGAATCTGACCGGAAAGCTCATTATCGACTTATATGATTGTGCGCAAACTTTTCGGCATAAATAAGGAGGAAGGATACTATTGGCTAGATACAGCCATAGCATTGCAATAGAATCTGACTGAAAAGTTCAATTCTATTGACATTTTCGACTAATGTCGTGGTGAGCAAACTTTTCTGCATAAATCAGGAGGAAAAATCCTATTGGTTTGCTATGGCCATTGCATTGCAACAGAATCTGTCAGAAAAATCAGAAAACATCAATTCCATTGAGATATCCGA
The DNA here is from genome assembly GCF_001483705.2 of Eufriesea mexicana. NCBI lineage: Eukaryota > Metazoa > Arthropoda > Insecta > Hymenoptera > Apidae > Eufriesea > Eufriesea mexicana. Next base: position 678 of record NW_016932826.1, read on the forward strand.
CTAATATGCTGTTGAGCAGACTTTTCAGCACAAGTAAGGGGGCAATATTCCATTGGTTTG
>NW_016932827.1:0-7690 GCF_001483705.2 Eufriesea mexicana
AAAGGCGACTGAATATTTCATATGACGAAGAAAGCATGCGAGTAGATTATTTAATGTGTGCACTGTCGATAGTATGTAATATTACTGCATCGTGTCAGGTGAGATTGATAGTAGAGATGACAGAGATCAATGGAAATCAGTTATCAAAGATGAAATTGATTCTCTATTCATAAATAAAACTTGGACTTTAGTACTGATACCCAAGGATAAGAATGTCGTAGATTGTAAATGGGTGTTTACGATTAAAAATGGCGAGATTGGAAACCCATTAAAGTATAAAGCACGTTTGGCTGCAAGGGGATTCAGCCAAGAATATTTGGTAGATTACAATGAAACCTTTGCTCCATTTGCCAGAATTTTAAGTTTTAGATTTATTATTGCTTTTCCGAATCAGTTTGATTTATTGATCCATCAAATGGATGTCAAAACAGCCTTTTTAAACGGTAGGTTAGATGACGAAATTTATATGAAGGTATCCGAGGGAATTAGGAGCGATAAAAATCAAGTTTGCAAATTAAATAAAGCCTTGTATGGATTGAAACATGCAGCACGATGCTGGTTTGAATAATTCGATAAGGCTGTTAAGGAAAAGGGTTTTGAAAATTCTCTAGTTGACCGCTGTATTTATATTTTAGACAGAAAAGATATTTCTAAAAATTTTTATGTTGTCTTATATGTTGTTGATCTGGTTATTGTTACAGCCAGTATCGGAAGCATGAATAGTTTCAAACATTATTCAGTGAATAGATTTTCAATGGTAGATTTGAAGGAAATTAAATTGTTTCTTGGATTAAGAATTGAAGGAACTAGAGGGAAAGTATCCAGATCAAAGTGTATATATTAGAAAGGTTTTAAGAAAATTTAATATGGATAATTGCAATCCGATTAATACTCCTTTGGAAACCAAACTTGATTTCAAAGCTCTAAACTCAGATGAAATATACAATGCACCCTGTCGAAGTGTTATTGGATGTTTAATGCACATAATGGTATGTACGCGACCTGATATATGTGTCACGGTTAATATATTAAGTAGGTATACTAATAAAGAAAATAAGGAGGTATGGAATTGTCTCAAAAGAGTTTTGAGATGTTTGCAGGGTTCTATAGACATTGAATTAACATACACTAGAGGTAAATACGATAACATTTTGACAGGCTATGTTGACTCTGATTGGGGAGGTATCGATACCTCTGATAGAAAAAGTACAACCGAGTACATATTTAAATTATTTGAACAGTATACAATCAATTGGAATAGGAAAAAGCAATTGTCCGTGGCAGCTTGATCAACTGAAGCTGAATATATGGCTTTATTTGAAGGAGTGAAGGAGGCATTGTGGCTGAAACCTTAGGCAACCAGCATTAACATAAATATGTCTGAACCTTTTACAATTTACGAAGATAATAATGGTTGTATAAGTATTGCAAATGATCGATATAAAATATCGATATAAAATATCGATATAAAATATCGCTTCACAAGAGAATAAGTAGAGAATAAAATGATGACTTTAAAAAAATATCCCTACAGGTAAGCAACTGGCGGATGCGATGACACTTCCGGGGCAGAAGTTCGTGGAGATGAGAGTCGCAATGAAAATAAAATAATTATTTTTTTTTTTATTTCATGTTTTATAGTTTATTATACCACTTGTATATAATTTGTTTTTGTTCTTGGCACACTATACGCTAGTTAAGAAAAAAAAATCACAGAACACACTGATTCTCGTCCGATCACTGATGTTAAGCTGCATTGGGCGCGGATAGTACTTAGATGGGTGCCGCTTGGGAACTCCGCGTGTTGTTATTAACATCACACTCTTTTTTCTCCTTTTCTCTTTCTTTTCCAATTTCTCATATTCAATTCTCTACTTACATTCATGTATATTTGCCGAATCACGCAATTTTAGCGAATTACTTCCTAAATTTCCTTATTACATTATTGTTGAGAATACCTCTGTATTCTATAAGGTGGTAACGTCTGCATGTGCAGAGGGGAGCGCAAGTGAAAACAAAGAAGAACAAAAAGAGTAATATGGCGTGAGTGTGCGGCCACGTGCAGAGAGATTATGGCCACGATGAGAGTGTGTGTGATTCTAATTATTTTTTGGATAATGCAATAGAATATATATGTGGGATCGGGGTGGGTAGATAGGCTAAAGTAGCGTTGCTTTACTTTTTATTAAAATACAATAAGCTTATACTTATATTATCGACTACGAAACTAGAGACCCGCTACGGGTACGCTCGACTTTTACTTCTTAGACACTATCTTGAAGACCGTGAAGGACTGTTAAAAGATCGCTAGAGACTGTCTCGCCCACGCCGCCCTTGTACCCTTATTTAAATCATTCATTGTGTCCCCATCTATACCCACGTTCTCTCTTCTCAATCGGTCGGTCACATATTCTAAACACTCAGGCGCATTCATAAATTTTCACTCGTTTATCGCATTCGGCTCTATCATAAACATCCTTTACATTCGATCCTCTTGCACGCGGTCACTTTCGTTCTAAACCCAAACACACTTAACATTCTTTCAAGGCTGTATTCATCTTTCATTCCCACATATATATAATAAATATTATAGAAAGAAACCAGTGTGTATATTTTTCTTCAATTATATTACACGGTACTACGCAGATAGAGTGTATGAGTCACGTGACGATAGAACCGATCAAAATTATTAGTTAGGAACGAGCTAATAGTGAATCCGGACATATATTTCATACTGCCTAGTTGGGCAACTTCTTTAATAATTGCCAAAACGCGACGAACGATACCTCGCTGGATATCTCCTCGTTATACCTACATCTCAATGGTCAGACGGTTTATTATTGATTCCATTTTCCCTTCCTGGAACAAAGGCACCCCTGGAAAACGTCGTTGCGGTTTTCCAACAGTCGTGTCCCATGTGTCGGATCGATTCGGCCATCCAAGCTTTCTGTTCATACAATATAGATATTGTGTGTTTTTAGAAAGCTTCTGGATACGAGAAGCAATTCGATCCCTAATTTGACAAATTTGTACGACGACACTTAGCATTTAGCTGACCTGCATAGGTCTGCAGGTAAAGACGAGTCAGCGCGCGCTACTATCTTTAGGCCCCGGCGAACTAAAAGGCCAAAACGGAGAGTGATTGAACGTGGTCGCTTTACTAACCGTTGGTGACCACCGTGCAGCACTTCACTCCAATGGAAGGGGTACCGCCACCTCCATCCGTTAAGAGATGTTCTTTCTTTTTCAGGGTAACGTAGGAAACACAGTTGAGTTGACTGAGATCAAGAGTATGATTTAGCGGAACGAGATGCGAATGCCATAGAGTATGTCAAAAACTTAAGGGACGTGCAGCGGATTGGTTCCATACGAAATCGGGCTATTTGCGGATGAAAATCAAAACCTGATTCGGGATATTCGAACTATGTTCCCCCATAAAGAGAGAAAAGCAGGGCGTAGGACGTGTTTCGAGAAACGCGTATCCAAGGAAAGCGAAAGCTCGATGTTTTGTATTCCAATTATATTATTATTTATTACAAGCAGAATAATGTGTATGTTAATGCTTTTCCAAACTCGTCCTCGCAATATTGATATTATATATCATTTTATCAGTGAACTAGTAAAACGAAAAGAAATTAGAATGGGATATTTACAGACAAGAAAAGTGCCCGCAAACATACTCGCGAAGACAGTAAGGAAAATTAAACATTCAATGCGTCGTCCAATTAAGAATAGATCATGTCTTGCTAAATGCGTATCCTTCGTGCAAACGTGAATTTTTGATTTAATTAGTTGAATGTACGCATCTCGTAAATAAATCGATAGAAGGTGTATCGAGTGATCTGATCTGTTGATCGATGACGTGCCCGATGATTCGTGTGGTCGACGTTTCGTACAGTAATTGTTTCTTGGCTCTGTCATCAGTCGTGACAGAGATCGTGCGTTTCCAAAATGTCTCATCTGGATTTTTCAGTATAACAAGTTAGTATTCAAACAAATATATACGGGATTCGCGTAAAGTCAGATTTGAATTTTTATACTGTCTCTTGGATTCTCTACCAGTTCGCGACGTAAACTTCGACGAAAAATAATCTCTTATATAGATTTTCACGGAATTGTATGCTCACTTTTACGACCTGAAATTCAACATAAAGATTGACGATTGGGCTGGGAGAATTTGAAATTCATCGATCTCATCGAATTCCTGATAAAAGAAATCTACAGTACGAACTGTGAACAAAAACTTTAGTTCGTAATTGGATCATCGAAATACACAAATGAAAACACGAGAAAAGCCCATCGAAGAAACAATCGTGGTGAAAGTTGTCTATGGTTTGTATTACAATTTGACTCGATCTTCCCATGTCTATTCCTTTCGAACCTTCGGGAATCATAAGAATCCCAATTATATTTTTCTGTTAACTCTCCATATTCTGTGCCGGGGTCATATTTGACTCGAGGTCCAGAGAAATACGTGAGAATAGTGACAAAATCTCACTACTACCACCGTTGCGATTCTGTTGTATGCTTCTATGTGTTGCCTCTGTGTTGGAAACGTTTCTTTGACGGAGACCGCTTCAGAGGTAAATACAAAATTCATATTTCCGAAACGATACTTTTCTGTTATGGAATTTCTCGAGCTGACTGATTTCCTACAACATGCTGACGTAGACGCGTGCAGCAATGTAAAACATTTACATTCCGTTGGAAAATTTATTTCTCATTCTTTCATATTTATTGCTATTCCCTTTATTTCATTTTATTATTATTATGTGCTTCTTCTCCCTTCCCGGGGTTTTCTAGCAGCTGGACGGGACATTGCCAGGTCCAGCTTAGCTTTCAACTTATATTGTTGAGGAAATTTCTGGTGATGTTGCATGCATGTAGTATCGTTGCTTTCAGTATTTCATGGTGGATGTGTGTTGGTATCTTCAGTTAGGTGCTTTTTGAGTGTATATGGTGTTATTCCTGTTGCTGATATTATTATTGGTGCTCTATGTACTTCCTGTTGTTTCCATATTCTTCCATAAGTCTTTGTTCTGTGATTCTTGTTTGTAAGTGTGGGTATTGTGTTGTAAAAAGTTTTAGTAATTTTGATCATTTTGAGGCTATTGCTTCCAATTTAGTTGTGATGTAGTAGCAACATATGACTGTCCTGTTCATTGCATCGGTCCATTTCATGCGTTGCGTGGGTTTTCCGGCCTTGGTGGTTGCAGGTTTTCCCTCTAAAACATTCATGGTCCGGTTTCTATATGTTTGCGTTTGTTTGTTCTTATTGTGGTTTCGGCTGTATTAATTTCGAGTTGCCGCCAATGTCCCGCCTGTTCAGACAATTGCCACCAATCGTCTACTCGCTGTCACGCCTAGCATCAGTTCTGGGCGTGCCCTCGCGAACCCCTGGCAGCGTTCTTTTTCCGAGGCCTTTTTTATATGTTCCCTCCATTTCAATGGGTTTCCCTTTTAATCGCTTCTTACGACAAGCAAGGAATAATGTTGGGGTATTCTGCCCCGCCCACAACACGGGGTTTAAAATTATTATTATTAATATTATTTCCATTATTTAGTTCCATTATCTTTACCACCAAAGAAGAGTGGAACATCAAAAACGTACACGATGCTGTTATTGCATGGGAAGTAACAACAAATATACCACTACATATACAATGAGTCACAAAATTATTGGCACACGCAGAAATTGGTAAGAATATGAAGGGTAAAAGAAAGAATCATATACTTCTTAATCCTCTTTTCTTTGCAAAAGAATGTTTAGACCATAAACTGCCAACATTATGAAGAAATTAATATCGCAATTTGTAGTTGTAAACAGTGAAACGAAACGATTCCATGTGTTGCGTCCCGAACACTGCAACTCGCTCATGGAGTTTCACGGGGTTGTAAGGCCCGTTACGCTGCTGCGGCAATGTTCCTGGGATGCGGCCCATTCTAACTTGATAGAGGTAGACCTGATTAGTGTTGAACTGCAAGGAGTTCTATAGTAGTAGACAGCCTTCTGCGTTGAGTGTTGGTGGACCTTGATTGCTGATGTTGTGGTCGTGATGGAGTTTAGAGAGAATCTTGATGTGGTCGTGATGGAGGTTTTACTGAGAATCTTCTTGTGAATGCCTTGTCGGTAGTTTTATAATATTTGACTGTCCTCTGATTGGTTGGTATGATATTGGAGATGGATGTTAACTTCAGCGTCTTTCGGTGGTGGTGGTTGTTTAAACATTTAAGTTCTTATGCCTGTCGTCTAAGATGATAATATATTGGTCCTTGTCATGGTTTATACTAGCGGTGGTTTAGGTGACACTGAGTGTATACATGACAAGGGACGCTTACAATAGAGGCATAAAACAGGCCTCCACTTGACTTGGGACATTGCGGTCCTAGGGCCGCAACAGAGTAATTTCATTATTAACGAACTTATTGTAATTTGCTAAACAAACAGTTCCTAAACATAATATTATATTTTTGCTACTATTAATTACTTTTCCTTTGTTACTTGATCTTTGATCTAAATTCCATACATCTAAACCTAATTCCTTACCACATAATAACCTATTAATTGAACCTAATATTGGATTACCAATAAGTTAACCGTAATAAGCAGAAATACATATCATACCAGATAATGGATATATTGAAGAGCGTGTTACTTTAATAGAGTTTAATTATTAAATTCTGCAGTATCAACATGTTGTGGCATGTTTATTTTCTCCTTTCAATAATTTAGAAAATTTTTTAATTTGAACAAGCATTTTACCTTTTAAATTAATACTGTCTCCAACACAGCAGTAAAATTATCATCTACATCATTTACTCTTGTATAATTAGGACTTAATGTTGGAAATTCATACAGTAATATTGCTAATATATCTTGTGAACTATTTATATCTCCTGGATTTGATGAATTGATAATAATATGTAATTTATTATTAAAAGTATCATAAATAGGTGTCATAATATTATGCCTTAGCATAAGCTAATTTAACTGTTCCAATATAACCAGTACCATTACTAATCATAATAGCAGAAGCAGATGTTATTACAACATATTTCGCTCTTTTAGGTGCAAATACAAAATTAACAGTATTTACGATTGCAGTATCTAATTCACCATTAGCATCAGTATCACCGGCTATAGTAATTTTTCCTAAACCTTTATAATAAGTTACATTTTCTACATTTAAAATAAAATCATTATTATCTGTTTTATTAATAAGTTACAATTAATTCATTATCTGCTTTACTTCATTCTTTACTTTTTGCACTATTAATTTCATAAACGGTCGCATTTTAGTCATAATAATAAACATTTAATCTGGCCGAATCCCATTATGTACTGGAATATTTACCAATTAATTTCATATTTCCAGTACTAGTGTCTATAGTTTGTCCAATTTTTTCAAATGAAATATGTATACCTCACAAATATCTATTAACCGTAACACCTAACATATTCTTTAAAACATAATGTTTTTCTAAATGCATAGCAGTTTAGGATTTCTGTGTTTTTGTACTATGAACAAAGTCTTGTTGTAAAAAGAATATTTCATATATTTCTACATCCATTACAGATGTTTTATATAAATTTCGAGCTGTTACAGTATCTGCAGTAATTTGTGAGGAATATAGTAATTCACATGCTTTTGTCATTTTTAATGTTCCATCAATTCCAAATACTCCAGCA
>NW_016932828.1:0-16724 GCF_001483705.2 Eufriesea mexicana
CTATTGACGTAAAAAAATGCAGCTCACCGCCATATAAGTCGATAATGACAATATAATTGTACGATGTGTACATATTTTATTGAATTGCAATGGCTGTAGCAAACCAATAGAACTTTTCGGAATTATTTTTCTGGAAAATTCTCCCTCACAACGATATTAGTCGAAAATGTCAATATAATTGAACTGTCTTGTCAAATTCTATTGAATTGCAATGGCTATAGCAAGCCACTGGAATTTTTCCCATATAATTATGTAAAAAACTTACCTCAACGTGATACTAGTCGGGAACGTCAATATAATTGAACATTCCATTCAAAATATGATGAATTGCAATGGGTATAGCAAACAGACAGAATATTTCCAGCCTATTTACGTAAAGAAGTCAGCTCAACACGATATTAGTCGAAAATGTCAATGTAATTGTATTTTCTAGTCAAATTCTATTCAATTGCTATGGCTGTAGCAAACCAATAGAATTATTCCTTGCATTTCAAAAAAAATTCCCTCACAACGATATTCGACGAAATCGTCAATGTAATTGAACTCTCTAGTCAAATTCTATGGAATTGCGATGGCTAAAGCAAACCAATAGAATTATTCCTCCTTATTTATGTAAATAGCTTAGCTCAACCCGATGCACGTTATAAATATCAATATAATTGGACATTCCATTCAAAGTATGATGAATTGCAATGGTTATAGCAAACCGACAGAATTTTTTCTGCCTATTTATGTAAAGAATACAGCTCATCACGATATTAGCCGATAATGTCAATTTAACTGCACTTTCGAGTCAAATTCTATTCAAATGCTATGACTGTAGCAAACCACAAGTACCATTCCGACTTATTTCTTTAAAAATGCTCCCTCACAACGATATTAGTCGAAGACGTCAATGTAATTGATCTTTCTAGTCAAATTCTGCGGCATTGCGGTGGCTATAGCAAGCCAATCGAATTTCACGCCCTTATTTTTGCAAAAAACTTAGCTCATCACGATACTAGTCGGAAATGACAATCTATTTGTACTTTCCTTTCAAATTATGATGAATTGCTATGGCTATAGCAACCAGTCAGTATTTTTCCTCATTATTTATGTAAAAAAGTCTGATCATCACGATTTTAGTCGTAAATTTCACTATAATTGAACTTTCTACGCAAATTCCATTGAATTGCAATGGCTATAGCAAACCAATAGAATTTTTCCTTGTATTATAAAAATATTTCCCTCACAACGATATTAGACGAAACCGTCATTGTGATTGAACTCTCCAGTCAAATACCATTGAACTGCAATGGCTATAGCAATCCAATATAATTTTTCCTCCTTATTTTCGTAAAAAGGATACCACGCCCCGATATTTGTCGAAAATGTGAAAAAAATTGGACTTTTCTGGCAAATTCTTTTGAAATGCGGTGGCTATAGCGAGCCAATAGAATTATTTCTCCCTATTGACGCAAAAAAATGAAGCTCACCGCCATATTAGTTGATAATGTCAATATAATTGTCCTGTGTATACAAATTCTATTGAATTGCAGTGGCTGTAGCAAACCAATAGAAATTTTCCCACTTATTTTTCTAAAAATTCTTCCTCACAGCGCTATTAGTCGAAAATGTCAATATAAATTAACTTTCTAGTCAAATTCTACGGAATTACGATGGCTATAGCAAACCAATAGAATTTTTCCCCCTTATTTATGTAAACACTTATCTCAACGCGATACTTATTGGAAATGACAATATAATTGTACTTTCCTTAGTTAGTTGAACATGTTAATGTACTTGCCCGTCCTATTCAAATCCTATTCAATTGCTGTGGCTGTAGCAAACCAATAGAATTTTTCCTTTTTTTAAAGAAAATGATCCCCCTCAGCGGTATTAGACGAAAAAGTAAATGTAATTGAACATTCAAGTCAAATTCTACTGAATTGCTAAAGCTGCAGCAAGCCAACAGAACTATTCCTACTTATTTTTCTAAAAATTTTCTCTCACAACGATATTCGTCGAAAATGTCAATACAATTGAACTTCCTATTCAAATTCTATTGAAATGCGACGGCTATAGCAAGCCAATATAACTTTTTACACATATTTATGTGTAACACTTATCTCAATACGACACTAATTGGATATGTCACTATAATTGAACATTCCATTCAAAATATGATGAATTGCAATGGCTATAGCAAACAGACAGAATTTTTCCTGCCTATTTTTGTAAAGATGTCAGCTCATCACGATATTAGTCGAAAATGTGAATGTAATTGCACTTTTTAGTCAAATTCCATTCAAATGCTACGGCTGCAGCAAACCAATAGGATTTATCCTTTTTTTTAAAAAAAATGTCCCTCTCAACGATATTGGACGAAAACCTCAATGTAATTGAACTTTCTAGTCAAATTCTGTGGAATTTCGATAGCTATGGGTAACCAATATAATTTTTCCCTCTTATTACTTTAAAAAACAAAGCTCAACACTATACCAGTTGGAAATGTCAATAAAGTAGCACATCGATTTCAAATTATGATGAATTGGTATGGCTATAGCGACTCGACAGAATTTTTCCTTATTATTTATGTAAAAAAGTCGGCTGATCAAGATATCTGCCGTAAATGTTACTGTAATTGAACTTGCTACTCAAATTCCATTGAATTGCAATGGCTATAGCAAAACAATATAATTTTTCCTCCTTATTTTCGTAAAAAGGATACCACACCACGATATTTGACGAGAAAGTGATAATAAATGAACTTCCCAATCAAATTCTTTTGAAATGCAGTGGCTGTCGCTAACCAATAGAATTATTTCTCCCTATTGACGTAAAAAAATGCAGCTCACCGCCATATTATTCGATGATGTCAATATAATTGATCGTTGTATTCAAATTCTATTGAATTGCAATGGCTGTAGCAAACCGTTAGAATTTTTCTAACTTATTTTTCTAAAAATTGTCCCTCAGAACGATATTGTCGAAAATGTCAATATAATTGAACTTTCTTGTCAAATTTTGTTGAATGGCAATGGCTATAGCAAGCCACTAGTATTTTTCCCATATATTTACGAAAAAAACTTACCTCAACATGATACAAGCCGGAAACGTCAATATAATTGAACGTTCCATTCAAAATATGATGAATTGCAATGGCTATAGCAAACAGACAGAATTTTTACTGCCTATTTACGTATAGAAGACAGCTCAACCCGATATTAGTCGAAAATGTCAATGTAATAGTATTTTCTAGTCAAATTCTATTCAATTGCTATGGCTGCAGCAGACCAATAGGATTTTTCCTTTTTTTAAAAAAAAATGTTCCCTCACAACGATATTGGACGAAAACCTCAATGTAATTGAACATTCAAGTCAAATTCTACGGGATTGCCATAGCCGTAGCAAACCAACAGAACTATTCCAACTTATTCTTCTGAAAATGCTCCCTCACAACGATATTATTCGAAAATGTCAATAGAATTGAACATTCCATTCAAAGTATGATGAATTGCAGTGGCTATAGCAAATCGACAGAGTTCTTCCTGCCGATTTACGTAAGGAAGTCAGCTCATCACGCTATTAGTCGAACATGTCAATGTAATTGTATTTTCAAGTCAAATGCTATTCAATTGCTATGGCTGCAGCAAACCAATAGGATTCTTCCTTTTTTTAAAGAAAATGTTCCCCCTCAGCGGTATTAGACGAAAAAGTAAATGTAATTGAACATTCAAGTCAAATTCTACTGAATTGCTAAAGCTGCAGCAAGCCAACAGAACTATTCCTACTTATTTTTCTAAAAATTTTCTCTCACAACGATATTCGTCGAAAATGTCAATACAATTGAACTTCCTATTCAAATTCTATTGAAATGCGACGGCTATAGCAAGCCAATATAACTTTTTAGCCATATTTATGTGTAACACTTATCTCAATACGACGCTAATTGGAAATGTCACTATAATTGAACATTCCATTCAAAATATGATGAAATGCAATGGGTATAGCAAACAGACAGAATTTTTCCTGCCTATTTATGTAAAGATGTCAGCTCATCACGATATTAGTCGAAAATGTCAATGTTATAGTATTTTCTAGTCAAATTCTATTCAATTGCTATGGCTGCAGCAAACCAATATAATTTTTCCTCCTTATTTTCCAAGAAGTATACCACACCACGATATTTGTTGGAAATGTGAAAATAACTGACCTTTCCTGTCAAATTCTTTTGAAATGCAGTGGCTATTGCGAACCAATAGAATTATTTCCCCTTATTTACGTAAAAAGATGTAGCTCACCGTCATATTAGTCGAAAATGTCAATATAATTGAACTTTCTAGTCAAATTCTATTGAATTGCAATGGCCATAGCAAACTGACAGAATTTTTCCAGCCTATTTACGTAAAGAAGTCAGCTCATTACGATATTAATTGAAGGTGTTAATGTAATTGCACTTTCTAATCAAATTCTATTGAATTGCGATGGCTATAGCAAGCCTATAGGATATTTCCCCGATATTTACGTAGAAAATTTAGAACAACACGATACTCTTCGGAAACGTCACAATAATTCATCATTCCATTCAAAATATGATGAATTACAATGGCTACAGCAAACGGACAGAGTAATGTAATTGCACTTTCTAATCAAATTCTATTAAATTGCGATGGCTATAGCAAGCCTATAGGATATTTCCCCGATATTTACGTAGAAAATTTAGAACAACACGATACTCTTCGGAAACGTCACAATAATTCATCATTCCATTCAAAATATGATGAATTACAATGGCTACAGCAAACGGACAGAGTAATGTAATTGCACTTTCTAATCAAATTCTATTAAATTGCGATGGCTATAGCAAGCCTATAGGATATTTCCCCGATATTTACGTAGAAAATTTAGAACAACACGATACTCTTCGGAAACGTCACAATAATTCATCATTCCATTCAAAATATGATGAATTACAATGGCTACAGCAAACGGACAGAGTAATGTAATTGCACTTTCTAATCAAATTCTATTAAATTGCGATGGCTATAGCAAGCCTATAGGATATTTCCCCGATATTTACGTAGAAAATTTAGAACAACACGATACTCTTCGGAAACGTCACAATAATTCATCATTCCATTCAAAATATGATGAATTACAATGGCTACAGCAAACGGACAGAGTAATGTAATTGCACTTTCTAATCAAATTCTATTAAATTGCGATGGCTATAGCAAGCCTATAGGATATTTCCCCGATATTTACGTAGAAAATTTAGAACAACACGATACTCTTCGGAAACGTCACAATAATTCATCATTCCATTCAAAATATGATGAATTACAATGGCTACAGCAAACGGACAGAGTAATGTAATTGCACTTTCTAATCAAATTCTATTAAATTGCGATGGCTATAGCAAGCCTATAGGATATTTCCCCGATATTTACGTAGAAAATTTAGAACAACACGATACTCTTCGGAAACGTCACAATAATTCATCATTCCATTCAAAATATGATGAATTACAATGGCTACAGCAAACGGACAGAGTAATGTAATTGCACTTTCTAATCAAATTCTATTAAATTGCGATGGCTATAGCAAGCCTATAGGATATTTCCCCGATATTTACGTAGAAAATTTAGAACAACACGATACTCTTCGGAAACGTCACAATAATTCATCATTCCATTCAAAATATGATGAATTACAATGGCTACAGCAAACGGACAGAGTAATGTAATTGCACTTTCTAATCAAATTCTATTAAATTGCGATGGCTATAGCAAGCCTATAGGATATTTCCCCGATATTTACGTAGAAAATTTAGAACAACACGATACTCTTCGGAAACGTCACAATAATTCATCATTCCATTCAAAATATGATGAATTACAATGGCTACAGCAAACGGACAGAGTAATGTAATTGCACTTTCTAATCAAATTCTATTAAATTGCGATGGCTATAGCAAGCCTATAGGATATTTCCCCGATATTTACGTAGAAAATTTAGAACAACACGATACTCTTCGGAAACGTCACAATAATTCATCATTCCATTCAAAATATGATGAATTACAATGGCTACAGCAAACGGACAGAGTAATGTAATTGCACTTTCTAATCAAATTCTATTAAATTGCGATGGCTATAGCAAGCCTATAGGATATTTCCCCGATATTTACGTAGAAAATTTAGAACAACACGATACTCTTCGGAAACGTCACAATAATTCATCATTCCATTCAAAATATGATGAATTACAATGGCTACAGCAAACGGACAGAGTAATGTAATTGCACTTTCTAATCAAATTCTATTAAATTGCGATGGCTATAGCAAGCCTATAGGATATTTCCCCGATATTTACGTAGAAAATTTAGAACAACACGATACTCTTCGGAAACGTCACAATAATTCATCATTCCATTCAAAATATGATGAATTACAATGGCTACAGCAAACGGACAGAGTAATGTAATTGCACTTTCTAATCAAATTCTATTGAATTTCTATCTGCAATGGCTGTAGCAAACCAATAGAATATTTCCTTTTTTTAAAGAAAATGTTCCCTCACAACGATATTCGTCGAAAATGTCAATACAATTGAACTTCCTATTCAAATTCTATTGAAACGAGACGGTTATAGCAAGCCAATATAACTTTTTACCCATATTTATGTGTAACGCTTATCTCAATACGACACTAATAGGAAATGTCACTATAATTGAACATTCCATTCAAAGTATGATGAATTGCAATGGCTATAGCAAACCGACAGAGTTCTTCCTGCCTATTTACGTAAAGAAGTAAGCTAATCACGATATTAGCCGTAAATGTCAATGTAATTGTATTCTCTAGTCAAATTTTATTCAATTGCTGTGGCTGCTGCAAACCAACAGGATTTTTCCTTCTTTTAAAAGAAATGTTCCATCACAACGATATTAGACGAAAACCTCAATGTAATTGAACTTACTAGTCAAATTCTGCGGAATTTCGATGGCTATAGCAAGCCTATAGAGTATTTCCCCGATATTTATGTAAAAAATTTAGAACAACACGATACTCTTCGGAAACGTCAATATAATTCAACATTCCATTCAAAATATGATGAATTACAATGGCTACAGCAAACGGACAGAATTTTTCCTGCCTATTTACGTAAAGAAGTCAGCTAATCACGATATTAGTCGAAAATGTCAATGTAATTGTATTTTCTAGTCAAATTCTATTCAATTGCTATGGCTGCAGCAAACCAACAGGATTTTTCCTTTTTTTAAAAAAAATGTTCCCTCACAACGATATTAGACGAGAACCTCAATGTAATTGAACTTACTAGTCAAATTCTGAGGAATTTCAATAGCTAAGTGAAACCAATATAATTTTTCACAGTTATTACTGTAAAAAACATAGCTCATCACTATACTAGTCGGAAATGTCAATATAATAGAACATCGGATTCAAGTTATGATGAATTGCTATGGCTATATCGACCCGACAGAATTTTTCCTTATTGTTCATGTAAAAAAGTCAGCTCATCACGATATTAGCCGTAAATGTCACTATAATTGAACTTGCTACTCAAATTCTATTGATTTGCAATGGCTTTAGCAAACCAATATAATTTTTCCTCCTTATTTTCCAAGAAGTATACCACACCACGATATTTGTTGAAAATGTGAAAAAAACTGACCTTTCCTGTCAAATTCTTTTGAAATGCAGTGGCTATTGCGAACCAATAGAATTATTTCCCCTTATTTACGTAAAAAGATGTAGCTCACCGTCATATTAGTCGAAAATGTCAATATAATTGAACTTTCTAGTCAAATTCTATTGAACTGCAATGGCCATAGCAAACTGACAGAATTTTTCCAGCCTATTTACGTAAAGAAGTCAGCTCATCACGATATTAATTGAAGATGTTAATGTAATTGCACTTTCTAATCAAATTCTATTGAATTGCGATGGCTATAGCAAGCCTATAGAATATTTCCCCGATATTTACGTAAAAAATTTAGAACAACACGATACTCTTCGGAAACGTCACAATAATTCATCATTCCATTCAAAATATGATGAAATACAATGGCTATAGCAAATCGACAGAGGTCTTCCTGCCGATTTACGTAAAGAAGTCAGCTCATCACGTTATTAGTCGAACATCTCAATGTAATTGTATTTTCAAGTCAAATGCTATTCAATTGCTATGGCTGCAGCAAACCAATAGTCTTTTTCCTTTTTTTAAAGAAAATGTTCCATCACAACGATATTAGTCGAAAATGTCAAAAAAATTGAACTTTCTTGTCAAATTCAATCGAATTGCAATGGCTATTTCGAGCCAATAGAATTTTTGCCCCATATTTATACAAAAAACTTAGCTCAACAAGATACTAGTCGGAAATGTCAATATAATTGAACATTCCACTCAAAGTATGATAAAATGCAATACCTATAACAAACCGACAGGATTTTTCCTCCCTATTTATGTAAGGAAGTCAGTTCATCATGATGTTAGCCGAAAATGTCAATGTAATTGTACTTTCCAGTCAAATTCTATTCAATTGCTATGGCTGTAGCAAACCAATAGAATATTTCCTTTTTTTAAAGAAAATGTTCCCTCACAACGACATTAGACGAAGACCTCAATGTAAATGAACGTACTAGTCAAATTTCGAGGAATTTCGATAGCTATGGGAGATCAATATAATTTTTCCCCCTTATAACAGTAGGGAACATAGCTCAACGCTATACTTATCGGAAATGTCAATATAATAGAACATCGGCTTCAAATTATGATGAATTGCTATGGCAAATAGCAATCCGACAGAATTTTTCCTTATTGTTCATGTAAAAAAGTCAGCTCATCACGATATTAGCCGTAAATGTTACTATAATTGGACTTTCTACACAAATTCCACTGAATTGCAATAGCTATAGCAAACCAATGTAATTTTCCCCCCTTATTTTCGTAAAAAGGATACCACACCACGATATTTGTCGAAAAAGTGATAATAATAGAACTTCTCTGCCAAATTCTTTTGAAATGCAGTGGATATAGATAACCAATAGAATAGTTCCTCCCTATTTACGTAAAAAAATGTAGCTCACTGCCATATTTGTCGGAAATGTCAATATACTTTAACATTCCAATGAAAATATGATGAATTGCAGTGGCTATAGCAAATCGACAGAGTTCTTCCTGCCGATTTACGTGAGGAAGTAAGCTAATCACGATATTAGCCGTAAATGTCAATTTAATTGTATTCTCTGGTCAAATTCTATTCAATTGCTGTGGCTGCTGCAAACCAACAGGATTTTTCCTTTTTTTAAAAGAAATGTTCCCTCACAACGATATTAGACGAGAACCTCAATGTAATTGAACTTACTAGTCAAATTCTGAGGAATTTCAATAGCTATGGGAAACCAATACAATTTCTCACCGTTATTACTGTAAAAAACATAGCTCATCACTATACTAGGCGGAAATTTCAATATAATAGAACATCGGCTTCAAATTACGATGAATTGCTATGGCTACAGCGACCCGACAGAATTTTTCCTTATTATTTATGTAAAAAAGGCACCTCATCACGATGGTGGCCGTAAAAGTTACAATAATTGAACTTTCTACTCAAATTCCATTGAATTGCAATGGCTATAGCAAACCAATATAATTTTTCCTCCTTATTTTCGTAAAAAGGATACCACACCACGATATTTGTCGAAAATGTGAAAATAATTGAACTTTCCTGTCAATTTCTTTTGAAATGCAGTGGCTATAGTTAACCAATAGAATTATTTCTCCTTATCTTCGTAAAAAGGATACCACACCACGATATTTGTCGAAAATGTGAAAATAATTGTGCTTTCCTGTCAATTTCTTTGGAATGCAGTGGCTATAGCGAACCAATAGAATTATTTCTCCTTATTTACGTAAAAAAATGTAGCTTACCGCCATATTAGTCGATAACGTTAATATAATTGACCTTTGTACTCAAATTCTATTGAGTTGCAATGGCTGTAGTGAACCAGTAGAACTTTCCCTACTTATTTTTCTAGAAATGTTCCCTCACAACGATATTAGTCGAACATGTCAACATAATTGATCTTTCTAATCAAATTCTACTGAATAGCAATGGCTGTAGCAAACCAAAGGAACTAATCCTTCTTATGTTTCTAAAAATGCTCCCTCACAAAGATATTAGTCGAAAATGTCAATACAATTGAACTTTCCAGTCAAATTCTATTGAAATGCGATGGCTATAGTAAGCCAACATAATTTTTTCTGCATATTTATGTAAAAAACATAGCTTAACACGATATTAGTCGGAAATGTCACTATAATTGAACACACCATTCGAATTATGATGAATTGCAATGGCTATAGCAAATCGACAGAATTTATCCTGCCTATTTGTGTAAAGAAGTCAACTCATCACGATATTAGTCGTAAATGTCACTATAATTGAACTTTCAACTCAAATTCCATTGAAATGCAATGGCTATCGCAATCCAATATAATTTTTCCTCCTTATTCTCGTAAAAAGGATACCACGCCACGATATTTGTCGAAAAAGTGAAAACAATTGAACTTTCCTGTCAAATTCTTTTGAAAAGCAGTGGCTATAACGAACCATTAGAATTATTTCTCCTTATTTACGTAAAAAAATGAAGCTCACCGCCATATTAGTCGATAATGTCAATATAATTGACTTTGTACTCAAATTCTATTGAATTTCTATGGCTATAGCAAACCAATAGAATTTTTCCACCTTATTAATCTAAAAAATTTGCCTCACCACAATGTTGTTCGAAAACGTCAATACAACTGTACTTTCTTGTCAAATACTATGGAATTGCAATGGCTATAGCAAACCAATATAATCCTTGCAACTTATTTATATAAAAAAGGTAGCTCTTCACAATATTAGACGGAAATGTCAATATAATTAAATTTTCTAGTCAAATTATATTCAATTGCAATGGCTATATCAACCAGCAGAATTTTTTCTCCTTATTTTCGTAAAAAAGGTACATCACCACGATGTTAGTCGAAAATGTGAAAATAATTGATCTTCCTTGTCAAATTCTTTTGAAATGCAGTGGCTATAGCATACCAATAGAATTATTTCTCCCTATTTACGTCAAAAAATGTAGCTCACCGCCATATTAGTAGATAATGTCAATATTACTGACCTTTGTTTACAAATTCTATTGAATTGCTATGGCTGTAGCACACCAATAGAACTTTTGCCACTTATTTTTCTAAAAATGCTCCCTCACAAGGATGTTAGTCGAAAATGTCAACATAATTGAACTTTCCATTCAAGGTATGAAGAATTGCAATGGCTACTGCAACCCGGCAGAGTTCATCCTGCCTATTTACGTGGAGAAGTCAGCTCATTACGATATTAGTTGAAAATGTCAATGTAATTGCACTTTCTAGTCAAATTCTATTTAATTGCTATGGCTGTAGCAACTCAATAGAATTTTTCCATGTTTTTCAAAAAAATTTCTCTCACAACGATATTCGAAGAAATCGTCAATGTAATTGAACTCCCAAGTCAAATTCTATGGAATTGCGATGGCTTTAGCAATCCAATATAATTTTTACTCCTTATTTTCGTATAAACGGTACCACGCCACGATATTTGACGAAACAGTGAAAGCAATTGGACTTTCCTGTCAAATTCTTTTGAAATGCAGTGGCTATAATGAACCAATAGATTTATTTCTCCTTATTTAGGTAAAAGCTGTAGCTTACCCACATATTAGTTGATAATGTCAATATAATTGTCCTTTGTACCCAAATTCTATTGAACTGCAATGGCTGTAGCAAACCAATAGAACTTTTCGTACTTCTTTTTCTAAAAATGCTCCCTCACAACAATATCAGTCGAAAAGGTCAATATAATTGAACTTTCTAGTCAAATGCTATTGAATTGCGATGGCAAGGGCAAGCCACTAGAATTTTTTCCTAATATTTATGTAAAATAACATATCTCAACACGATACTGTTTGGAAAAGTCAATATAATTGCACATTCCATTCAAGGTACGAAGACTTGAAATGGCTATAGCAAACCGGCAGAATTTTTCCTGCCTATTTATGTAAAGAAGCCAACTCATCACGATATTTGATGAAAATGTTAATGTAATTGCACTATATAGTCGAATTCTATTCAATTGCTATGTCTGTAGCAAACCAATAGAATTTTTCCTTTTCTTTAAAAAAAAGTTCCCTCACAACGGTATTAGACGAAAACTTCAATGTAATTGAACATTCTAGTCAAATTCTACGGAATTACGATGGCTATGGCATGCCGATATAAATTTTTCCACATATTTATGTAAAAAACCTAGCTCAACACGATACTAGTCGGAAATGTCAATATAATTGAACATTCCATTCAAAGTATGATGAATTGGAATGTCTATAGCGAACCGGCAGAATTTTTCCTGCCTATTTGTGTAAAGAAGCCAGCTCAACAAGATATAAGTTGAAAATGTTAATGTAATTGCACTTTCTAGTCAAACTCTATTCAATTGCTATGGCTGTAGCAAACCAATAGAATTTTTCCTTTTTTCTAAAAAAAATGCTCCCTCACAACGATATTAGTCAAGAATGTCAATTTAATTCAACTTTCTAGTCAAATTCTGCGGAATTACGATGGCTATAGCAAACCAATAGAATTTTTCCACCTTATTTATTTAAAAAACTTAATTCAACACCATACAAGTCGGAGATATCAACATAATTGTACTTTACATTCAAATTATGATGATTTGCAGTGGCGTTAACAAACCGAAAGAATTTTTCCGGATTATTTATATAAAAAAGTCAGCTCATCACAATATTAGTCGCAAGTGTCACTATAATTGAACATTCTGCTCAAATTCCATTGAACTGCAATGGCTATAGCAATCCAATATAACTTTTCCTCCTTATTTTCGTAAAAGGATAACACACCATGATATTTGTCGAAAATGGGAAAATAATTGAACTTGCCTGTCAAATTCTTTTGAAATGCAGTGGCCATAGCAAACCAACTGAATTATTTCTCCCTATTTACGTCAAGAAAGGTAGCTCACCGCCAGATTAGTAGATAATGTCAATATTATTGACCTTTGTTTACAAATTCTATTGAATTGCTATGGCTGTAGCACACCAATAGAACTTTTGCTACTTATTTTTCTAGAAATGCTCCCTCACAAAGATGTTAGTCGAAAATGTCTATATAATTGAACCTTCCATTCAAGGTATGAAGAATTGCAATGGCTACTGCGACCCGGCAGAATTCATCCTGCCTATTTATGTAAAGAAGTCAGCTCATCACGATATCAGTCGAAAATTTCAATGTAATTGTACTTTCCAGACAAATTCTATTCACTTGCTGTGGAAGTGGCAAACCAATAGAATTTTTCCTACTTATTTTCCTAGAAATGTTCCCTCACAACGATATTAGACGAAAACGTCATTGTAATTCAACTTTCTAGTCAAATTCTTCGAAATTACGATAGCTATAGCAAACCAATAGAATTTTTCCACCTTATTTATATAAAAAACTAAGCTCAAAGTGATACTAGTCGGAAATGACAATATAATTGCACTTTCCTTTCAAATTATGATGATTTGCTATGGCTATATCAACCCGACAGAATTTTTCTGATCATTCATGTAAAAAAGTAGTCTCAAAGCGATATTAGTCGTAAATGTCACTATAGTTTAACTTACTACCCAAATTCCATTGGATTGTAATAGCTATAGCAAATCAATATAATTTTTCCTCCTTATTTTCGTAAAAAGAATACCACACCACGATATTTGTCGAAAAAGTGAAAATAATTGCACTATCCTGTCAAATTCTTATGAAATGCAGTGGCTATAGCGATCCAATAGATTTATTTCTCCCTATTTACGTCAAAAAATGTAGCTCACCGCCATATTAGTAGATAATGTCAATATTACTGACCTTTGTTTACAAATTCTATTGAATTGCTATGGCTGTAGCACACCAATAGAACTTTTGCTACTTATTTTTCTAGAAATGCTGCCTCACAAAGATGTTAGTCGAAAATGTCTATATAATTGAACTTTCCATTCAAGGTATGAAGAATTGCAATGGCTACTGCGACCCGGCAGAATTCATCCTGCCTATTTACGTGGAGAAGTCAGCTCATTACGATATTGGTCGAAAATGTCAATGTAATTGCTTTTTCTAGTCAAATTCTATTTAATTGCTATGGCTGTAGCAAATCAATAGAATTTTTCCTTGTTTTTCAAAAAAATTTCTCTCACAACGATGTTCGAAGAAATCGTCAATGTAATTGAACTCCCAATTCAAATTCTATGGAATTGCGATGGCTTTAGCAATCCAATATAATTTTTCCTCCTTATTTTCGTAAAAACGGTACCACGCCACGATATTTGACGAAACAGTGAAAGCAATTGGACTTTCCTGTCAAATTCTTTTGAAATGCAGTGGCTATAATGAACCAATAGAATTATTTCTCCTTATTTAGGTAAAAAACTGTAGCTTACCCCCATATTAGTTGATAATGTCAATATAATTGTCCTTTGTACCCAAATTCAATTGAATTGCAATGGCTGTAGCAAACCAATAGAACTTTTCGTACTTCTTTTTCTAAAAATGCTCCCTCACAACAATATCAGTCGAAAAGGTCAATATAATTGAACTTTCTAGTCAAATGCTATTGAATTGCGATGGAAAGGGCAAGCCACTAGAATTTTTTCCTAATATTTATGTAAAATAACATATCTCAACACGATACTGTTTGGAAAAGTCAATATAATTGCACATTCCATTCAAGGTACGAAGACTTGAAATGGCTATAGCAAACCGGCAGAATTTTTCCTGCCTATTTGTGTAAAGAAGCCAGCTCAACAAGATATAAGTTGAAAATGTTAATGTAATTGCACTTTCTAGTCAAACTCTATTCAATTGCTATGGCTGTAGCAAACCAATAGAATTTTTCCTTTTTTCTAAAAAAAATGCTCCCTCACAACGATATTAGTCAAGAATGTCAATTTAATTCAACTTTCTAGTCAAATTCTGCGGAATTACGATGGCTATAGCAAACCAATAGAATTTTTCCACCTTATTTATTTAAAAAACTTAATTCAACACCATACAAGTCGGAGATATCAACATAATTGTACTTTACATTCAAATTATGATGATTTGCAGTGGCGTTAACAAACCGAAAGAATTTTTCCGGATTATTTATATAAAAAAGTCAGCTCATCACAATATTAGTCGTAAGTGTCACTATAATTGAACATTCTGCTCAAATTCCATTGAACTGCAATGGCTATAGCAATCCAATATAACTTTTCCTCCTTATTTTCGTAAAAGGATAACACACCATGATATTTGTCGAAAATGGGAAAATAATTGAACTTGCCTGTCAAATTCTTTTGAAATGCAGTGGCCATAGCAAACCAACTGAATTATTTCTCCCTATTTACGTCAAGAAAGGTAGCTCACCGCCAGATTAGTAGATAATGTCAATATTATTGACCTTTGTTTACAAATTCTATTGAATTGCTATGGCTGTAGCACACCAATAGAACTTTTGCTACTTATTTTTCTAGAAATGCTCCCTCACAAAGATGTTAGTCGAAAATGTCTATATAATTGAACCTTCCATTCAAGGTATGAAGAATTGCAATGGCTACTGCGACCCGGCAGAATTCATCCTGCCTATTTATGTAAAGAAGTCAGCTCATCACGATATCAGTCGAAAATTTCAATGTAATTGTACTTTCCAGACAAATTCTATTCACTTGCTGTGGAAGTGGCAAACCAATAGAATTTTTCCTACTTATTTTCCTAGAAATGTTCCCTCACAACGATATTAGACGAAAACGTCATTGTAATTCAACTTTCTAGTCAAATTCTTCGAAATTACGATAGCTATAGCAAACCAATAGAATTTTTCCACCTTATTTATATAAAAAACTAAGCTCAAAATGATACTAGTCGGAAATGACAATATAATTGCACTTTCCTTTCAAATTATGATGATTTGCTATGGCTATATCAACCCGACAGAATTTTTCTGATCATTCATGTAAAAAAGTAGTCTCAAAGCGATATTAGTCGTAAATGTCACTATAGTTTAACTTACTACCCAAATTCCATTGGATTGTAATAGCTATAGCAAATCAATATAATTTTTCCTCCTTATTTTCGTAAAAAGAATACCACACCACGATATTTGTCGAAAAAGTGAAAATAATTGCACTATCCTGTCAAATTCTTATGAAATGCAGTGGCTATAGCGATCCAATAGATTTATTTCTCCCTATTTACGTCAAAAAATGTAGCTCACCGCCATATTAGTAGATAATGTCAATATTACTGACCTTTGTTTACAAATTCTATTGAATTGCTATGGCTGTAGCACACCAATAGAACTTTTGCTACTTATTTTTCTAGAAATGCTGCCTCACAAAGATGTTAGTCGAAAATGTCTATATAATTGAACTTTCCATTCAAGGTATGAAGAATTGCAATGGCTACTGCGACCCGGCAGAATTCATCCTGCCTATTTACGTGGAGAAGTCAGCTCATTACGATATTGGTCGAAAATGTCAATGTAATTGCTTTTTCTAGTCAAATTCTATTTAATTGCTATGGCTGTAGCAAATCAATAGAATTTTTCCTTGTTTTTCAAAAAAATTTCTCTCACAACGATGTTCGAAGAAATCGTC
>NW_016932829.1:0-671 GCF_001483705.2 Eufriesea mexicana
ACAATTTTGGTTATGTTAGGATATAATAGCTCAGACTTTTGTGCCATTCAAAGCTATTCGTTTTATTTCTGCACGCTGCACCGCTCTAATACGATCTGCTTGGCTCTGGTGTGGCCAGAAATAGTTGCCTCGGCACGCTAGGTTTGGTTATGTTACGTTTCGTTAGGGTAGAATAGGGCTTTTGTAACGTACACCGCTATTCGGAGAATTTCTGCGCTCTACAATTCCCTGCTATACACTGATCGACTATGGGGGGCGAGCAATAGTGTTGGGGGCAAGTTACCTTGAGATAGGTTTTGTTTCGTTGGGCTACGTTGGGTTAAGTTTGGTTAGGGTAGCATTGACTTTCGTGCTATTAACTCTTATTCGGTGCATTTCTGTGATCCACAGTGCTCTACTGTATTCCGTTTGCCTCTGGGGATGCGTGCAGCAGGGGTCGCGGCAAAATATGTTGAGATATGCTACCTTCGGTTAGGTTATGTTAGGTCAGATTATGCTACGGCGTCTACGGCTTTTGTGGTATTCGCTGCGATGCGGTGAATTCTGAGCTTCACTGTGCTCCAGTACAAAATTCTGCTTGCCTTTGTGGAGGCCAGCAATGGGGGTCTCGTCAAGTAAGGCTTAGTTATGTTACGTTTGGACCTGCCACGTTTGGCTAGGTTAGAATATGC
>NW_016932830.1:0-230 GCF_001483705.2 Eufriesea mexicana
ATCATTGCAATGGCTACAGCACTCAAAAAGCATCTTTCCCCCTTACGTACGCAATTAAGATAGGTCACCACGGTATTAGTCGAAGATGTCAACAAAATTAAACTTTCCAGCCAGATTCTATAGCAATGCGACGGCTATAACACGCCAATTGAATCTTTCCTCCATATTTATGCAATAAAGTTAGCTCACCACGATATTAGTCGAAAATGACAATAAAATTGAATTTTCCA
>NW_016932830.1:340-619 GCF_001483705.2 Eufriesea mexicana
AGATTCTATAGCACAGCAATGGCAAAAGCACGCCAATAGAATCTTTCCTCCTTACCTATGCAAGGAAGCTAGCTCACCACGATAGCAGTCGAAAATGTCAGTAAAATTGTATGTTCCAGCAAGATTCTGTAGCGTTGCAATGACTATAGCACACCAACAGTATCTTTTCTCCTTATTTATGCAAGAGAGCTAGCTCACAACGATATTAATCGAAAATGTCACTAAAATTGAATTTTCCAGGAATATTCCATAGCATTGCGACAGCTGTAGCACGCCAAT
>NW_016932830.1:693-2975 GCF_001483705.2 Eufriesea mexicana
ATAAAGTTGAATTTTCCAGGAAGATTCTACAGCTTTGCAATGCCTATAGCACGCCAAAAGTATCTTTCCTCCTTCCCTATGCAAGGAAGTTAGCCCACAACGATATTAATCGAAAATGTCAATAAAATTGAATTTTCCAGGCATATTCCATAGCATTGCGACAGCTGTAGCACGCCAATTGAATACTTCCTCCTTATTTATGCAAGAAAGTTAGCTCACCACAATGTTAGTCGGAAATGTCAATAAAATTGAATTTTCCAGGAAGATTCTACAGCATTGCAATGGATACAGCATGCCAAAAGTACCTTTCCTCCTTACCTATGCAAGGAAGATAGCTCACCACGGTATTAGTCGAATATGTCAATAAAAATGAATTTAAAATTTTCCAGGCAGATTGTATGGCATTGCGACGGCTAAAGCACGCCAATTGCATCCTTCCTGCTTATTTATGAAATAAAGATAGCTCACCACGGTATTAGTCGAAAATGCCATTAAAATTGAATTTTCCTGGAAGATGCTATAGCACATCAATGGCAAAAGCACGCCAATAGAATCTTTCCTCCTTACCTATGCAAGGAAGTTAGCTCACCACTATAGCAGTCGAAAATGACAGTAAAATTGTATCTTCCAGCAAGATTCTGTAGCGTTGCAATGACTATAGCACGCCAACAGTATCTTTTCTCCTTATTTATGCAAGAGAGATAGCTCACAACGATATTAGACGAAAATGTCAATAAAATTGAAATTTCCATCCAGATTCTATAGCGTTGCGACGGCTATAGCACGCCAATTGAATCCTTCCTCCTTATTTATGAAAGAAAGATAGCTCACCATGATATAAGTCGAAAATGTCAGTAAAATTGAATTTTCCAGGATGATTTTATATCATTGCCGTGCCTATAGCACGCCAACAAGTCCTTCTTCCTTATTTACGCACAAATGATAGCACAAAATGATATTAGTCGAAAATGTCTGTGAAATTTAATTTTCCAACCATATTCTATATCATTGCAATGACTATAGAACGCCAATGGAACCTTTCCTCCTTATTTATGCAAGAAAGATAGCTCACCACGATATTTGTCGAAAATGTGTATAAAATTGAATCTGCCAGGCACATACTATATCATTGCAACGGCTATAGCACTCAAAAAGCATCTTTCCCCCTTACGTACGCAATTAAGATAGCTCACTACGGTATTAGTCGAAAATGTCAACAAAATTGAACTTTCCAGCCAGTTTTTATATCATTGCGACGGCTATAACACGCCAATTAAATCGTTCCTCCTTATTTATGCAATAAAGTTAGCTCACCACGATATTAGTCGAAAACGTCAATAAAGTTGAATTTTCCAGGAAGATTCTATAGCTTTGCAATGCCTATAGCACGCCAAAAGTATCTTTCCTCCTTACCTATGCAAAGAAGCCAGCTCACCACGATATTAGTCGAAAATGTGAATATAATTGAGCTCTCCAGCCAGATTCCATAGCATTGCGAAGGCTATAGCTCGCCAATTGAATCTTTCCTCCTTATTTATGCAAGAAAGTTAGCTCAGCACAATATTAGTCGGAAATGTCAATAAAATTGAATTTTCCAGCCAGATTCTATAGCATTGCGAGGGCTATAGCACGCCAATTGAATCCTTCCTCCTTATTTATGAAAGGAAGATAGCTCACCGCGATTTTAGTCGAATATGTCAATAAAATTGTATTTTCCAGGGAGATTTTATAGCTTTGCAATGTCTATAGCACGCCAATAGAATCTTTCCTCCTTATTTATGCAAGAAAGGTAGCTCACCACGATATTAGTCGAAAATGTCAATAAAATTGAATCTACCAGGCACATAATATATCATTGCAATGGCTACAGCACTCAAAAAGCATCTTTCCCCCTTACGTACGCAATTAAGATAGCTCACCACGGTATTAGTCGAAAATGTCAACAAAATAGTACTTTCCAGCCAGATTCTATACCATTGCGACGGCTATAACACGCCAATTGAATCTTTCCTCCATATTTATGCAATAAAGTTAGCTCACCACGATATTAGTCGAAAATGACAATAAAATTGAATTTTCCAGAAAGATTCAATAGCGTTGCAATGGTAATAGCGCGCCAATAGAATCTTTCCTCCTTATTTATGCAAGAAAGTTAGCCCACAACGATATTAATCGAAAATGTCAATAAAATTGAATTTTCCAGGCATATTCCATAGCATTGCGACAGCTGTAGCACGCCAATTGAATACTTCCTCCTTATTTATGCAAGAAAGTTAGCTCAC
>NW_016932830.1:6994-7900 GCF_001483705.2 Eufriesea mexicana
CAATAAAATTGAATTTTCCAGGAAGATTCTACAGCATTGCAATGGATACAGCATGCCAAAAGTACCTTTCCTCCTTACCTATGCAAGGAAGATAGCTCACCACGGTATTAGTCGAATATGTCAATAAAAATGAATTTTCCAGGCAGATTGTATGTCATTGCGACGGCTATAGCACGCCAATTGAATCCTTCCTGTTTATTTATGAAATAAAGATAGCGCACCACGGTATTAGTCGAAAATGCCATTAAAATTGAATTTTCCTCGAAGATTCTCCAGCACAGCAATGGCAAAAGCACGACAATAGAATCTTTCCTCCTTACCTATGCAAGGAAGTTAGCTCACCACGATAGCAGTCGAAAATGTCAGTAAAATTATATTTTCCAGCAAGATTCTGTAGCGTTGCAATGACTATAGCACGCCAACAGTATCTTTTCTCCTTATTTATGCAAGAGAGCTAGCTCACAACGATATTAGACGAAAATGTCAATAAAATTGAAATTTCCATCCAGATTCTATAGCGTTGCGACGGCTATAGCACGCCAATTGAATCCTTCCTCCTTATTTATGAAAGAAAGATAGCTCACCATGATATAAGTCGAAAATGTCAGTAAAATTGAATTTTCCAGGAAGATTTCATATCATTGCCTTGCCTATAGCACGACAACAAGTCCTTCTTCCTTATTTACGCAAAAATGATAGCACAAAATGATATTAGTCGAAAATGTCAGTGAAATTTAATTTTCCAACCATATTCTATATCATTGCAATGGCTACAGAACGCCAATAGAATCTTTCCTCCTTATTTATGCAAGAAAGATAGCTCACCACGATATTAGTCGAAAATGTGAATAGAATTGAATCTGCCAGGCACATACTATATCATTGCAATGGCTATAGCACTCAAAA
>NW_016932831.1:0-564 GCF_001483705.2 Eufriesea mexicana
CACGATATTAGACGAAAATGTCAATAAAATTGAATTTTCCAGTCAGATTCTATATCATTGCAAGGGCTATAGCATGCCTATAGAATCCTTCCTCCTTATTTGTGCAACAAAATAAGCTCACAAAGATATTAGTCGAAAATGGCAAAAAAATTGAATTTGCCAGTCAGATTCTATAGCATTGCAACGGCTATAGCATGGCAATACAATCTTTCTTCCTTATTTATGCAACAAAACTAGCTCACCACGATATTACACGAAAATGTCAATAAAATTGAATTTTCCAGTCAGATTCTATTGCATTGCAACGGCTATAGCATGGCAATACAATCTTTCCTCCTTATTTATGCAACAAAACTAGCTCACCACGATATTAGACGAAAATGTCAATAAAATTGAATTTTCCAGTCAGATTCTATTGCATTGCAAATGCAATGGCTATAACATGCCAATAGAATCTTTCCTCCTTATTTATTCTACAAAAGTAGCTCACCACGAGATTAATCGAAAATGTCAATAAAATTGAATTTTCAGAAAGATTCTATATCACTGCAACGGCTATAGCAT
>NW_016932832.1:0-256 GCF_001483705.2 Eufriesea mexicana
ACCACCCCGAAACAGGACATATTACAGGGGAGTGGGGTGCAGAAATTGATAGAATCGCACCGTCCAGCTCAAAAGTCAAAGCTGTCCTGTCCTAACTTGTACAAACGTTACATAACCGAACGTATCCTAACTCAAGCGAACGTGTCGAGATCACTATGGCTGGCCTCCAAAGAGACAAAAAAATATACTGTAGTACAGTTGGGCGCAGAAGTCCGCCGCATTACGGTGTATATCATAGGAGTCAAAGATGCCCCAA
>NW_016932833.1:0-12554 GCF_001483705.2 Eufriesea mexicana
ACCTATCCGAACGTAACGCAAGCAAACGTAACATAACCAAACGTAGCCTAACTCAGCGTGACACGGCTATACCAATACTGCAGACAACCCCACCGTCAAGCAGAATATACTAGAACGCAATAGAGCGCAGAGAACCGCCGCATTGCTGCGTAAAGCGCAAAGGTCAAGGATATCCTATCCTAACCTGCCCTAACCAAACCTAACAAAATGTGTCCTAACCGAGCGCAACGAGCCGAGACCACTATTTCTGGCTTTCCCGGGGCCAAGCTGAACATATTAGAGGAGAATAGAGCGCAGGAATCCGTATAATCGCATTGGATAGCACAATAGTCGAAGCTGCCCTATCCTAACGTAGCCAAACGTATCATAACAGAACGTTGCCTAGCTCTACCTAATGTGCCGTGATCATTATCGCATGCCTCTGCAGGGGCAAGAAGAATATACTAGAGCAAAGTAGAGCGCACTAATCAACCGCATTACAGTTTACAGCACAAAAGTCAAATATGCCCTAACCTAACATAACCAAACATAGAAAAACCAAACCTAATCTAACTAAACCTCAGTTGCCCAGACCACTATTGCTGGCCTCCCCATCGCCAAGCTGCACATATAAGAGAGAGTAGAAGGCGGAAGACCATCAAATGGCTGTGTATAGCACAAAGGTCAAAGGGATCATATCCTAACCCAAACAATCCTATCCAAGCCAAAAGATTCCTAGCTCCACCTAACGCGCAGCGACCACTATTTCTGGCAACCCAGAGCAAAGCAAAGAATATTACATCACAGTAAAGCGCAGAAATACCCCAAATTGCAGTGTATAGCACAAAAGTCGAAGCCACAATAACCAAACCAGACCTAATCTGACCAAAACGAGCTTAGCGTAACTAAGCCTATAGAGCCACGACCACTATTTCTGGCACCCCAGAGTAAAGAAGAGCATATTAGATCACGGTAGAGAGCAGGAAAGCACCTAATAACTGTGTATAGCACGAAAGTCAAAGCTATCCTTTCCTAGCTGACCAATCGTAACATGACCAATCGTAACCTAACCCAAAGTAACGTGCCCAGACCGTTATTGTTGGCCTCTCTATGGACAGGCAGATCATACTTCAAGAGAGTAGATCGCAGAAGCCAATGGAAAGGCTGTCAATAGCAGAAAGTTCAAAGCTATGCAAGCCTAGCCCAAGCTACCATAACCTATTCAAACGAAACGAAACTCAATCTAACGTACCGCGGCCACTACCTCTGGTCTCCCCAGGCCAAAGCAGGGCATATTAGATCACAGCAGAGAGCAGGAATCCACCGAATAACAGTGCATAGCACGAATGTCACAGCCATCCTGACTAAACATAACCTACCCTAACCAAGTACAACATAACATAACACAACATATCGCGCCGCGATATGCATTACACTCCTCCCCAGAGTCGAGCAGAGTACAGTAGAGCTACGAGGAGAGCAAATCTCCTCCGAATATCACCGTATAGCGCAAAGGTCAAAGCCAAATTATCCAAGCTCAACCAAACATAACCTAACCAAAGGTCACCTAACTCAAAGAAAGGTGAGACGCCCGCCATTGCTGGCCTCTCCAGAGACAAGCAGATCAGAGTAAATCGACGCAGAGTGCCGATTCCTCCGAAGGGCAGAGTATAGCACAAATGTCAGTGTTTCCCTATTCTATCCTTACCAAGAGCAACATAACCAAACGTAACATAGTACAACCTAACGTGCCTAGACCAGCATTGCTGGCCCCCCATCGCCAAGCATAGCGTATTAGCGGAAAGTGGAGCGCAGAAATCAATAGAATGGGAGTGAACGACACATAGGTCAAAGTTATTCAAACCTAACCCATGCTAACGTAACATAACCAAACGTAACGTAACTTAACACAACTGGACGTGCGGCGACCGCTATCGCCGGAATCGCAGGAGCCAAGCAGTGAAAATTAGGCGCGGGTAGAGTGCAGAAATCCATCGAATCGCGGTGTACTGCGGAAAAGTCAAAGGTACCCAAACCTAATTAACATAACCGAAACTGATTTAGCCATGCACGACGTAACGTGCTGCGGCAACTATTGCTGGCATCCAGAGAACCGCCAGAGCATATTACAGCACAGCAGTGCGCAGAAATGCACTGAGTAGCAGAGTATAGCCTTAAAGTTTAAGCTATCCTGTCCTACACTAACAAAACGTAGCCTAACCGAACGTAACATAACTCAACAAATCGTCGCTCTCTCGATATTGCTGGACACATCAGAGTCGAACAGGGTATAGTAGAGCAACGTAGATCGCAGACACACGCCAAATAGCAGCTTGTGACATGATTGTCAAATTTATCCCATCCTAACCAAACCAAACGCCGCCTGATCCAACCCAAAGTGCCTACACCACTGTTGCTGGCGTCCCCATCGCCTTCAAAGCATATTAGAGGAGAGTAGATCGCAGAGGCCCATATCATGGCAGTGTACTGCAGAAAAGTCGAAGGTGTCCTAACCAAACCCAAGCAGACCTAAACTAACCAAACGTAATATAACTCGCACTGACGTGCCGTGGCCAATATTACCAGCCACCCCAGATACAAGCAGAGCATATTAGAATACAGTAGGGAGCAGAAACCCGCAGAGTAGCAGCTTATATCACGAAAGTCATAGCAATTCTGCCCTAACCTAGCAAAACATAACACAACCACACGTTACCTAACCAACCTAACGTGCCCTGACCGCTATTGCTGACTTCCACAGAGACAACCAGAATGCACAGGAGCACAGTAGAACGCAGAAATCCGCCGTATTGCAGTGTAAAGAACAAAAGTCAAAGATATCCTAACATAACCTGACAAAGCGTAACATAACCAAACGAACTTAGCGCAACCTAACGTGCACACGCGACTGTTGCGGACCTCCTCAGACCCAATCAGAACATATTAGAGTAGTGTATAGCTCAGACATGAACAGAACCCCAGTGGATAGCGCAATAGCAGTAGCTACCATATCCTATCCATGCGAAACGTATCATATCCAAACCTAATATAACTCAACCGAACGTGCCGAGAGCACTACTGCTGGCCTCTCCATCGCCAATCAGATCATTTTAGAGGTTAGTGGAGCGCAGATATCTACAGAATGGCAGTGTATAGTGGAAAGGTCAAAGCTACACAAAGATAGCTCATGCTAACTTAATCTAGCCATAGGTCAGCCCAACTCAGCATAACGTGTCGCGGCAACGATTACTGGACTCCCCATCGCAAAGCAGAATATACTAAAACACAGCAGAGCGCAGAGACGCTCACCTAATAGCAGTTTCTGGCTCAAAAGTCAAAGCTATCCAAAACAAACCTTAACCAACCTACCCTAACCAAACGTAACATAACTGATCCAAATCCGCCGCGACCACTATTCTTGGCATCCACAGTGCCAAGCATAGCAGATCACAGTAGACTGCAGAAACCAACATAATAGCAGCGCATAGCGCAAAAGTCTAAGCAATGCTGACTTAACCCGACCGAGCCTAACACAGACAAATGTAACTTAACGCAAGCTAACGTGCCGCGAACACTATTTCTGTCGTTGCGTTGACCAATCAGGATATTGTAGGACACAGCGGAGCGCAGAAATGAGCAGAGTGGGAGTGTATAGCACAGTCTTCAAGGATATCCCAACACAAATCGACCTAACCTCACCTAACCGAACGTAGCACGTGTCAGCCTGCCCTGCTGTGAACGGGACCTATGGCCTCCCCAAAATGAAGCAGAATAGTGCTTAGCACAGTAGAGCGTAGTTGTCGTCCGAATAACAGTGTATTGCACAAGAAACAGAACTACCCTAACCAAACATTGCTAAACGTGTCCTAACCAGACGTAACGAAGCCCAGCCTAAAATGCCACTATTCCTGGCACCCACGGAGACAAGCTCATTATAGCACGGCAAATTGGGCGCAGAAATCCACGGAATAGCGGTGTATAACAGAAACGCCAAGGCTATTACTGCCTAACCCAACCTAACTGACCCAGGCAAAACGCAACTTAACACAACCTAACGTGCAACGAAAACAACTGCTGGGCTCACCAGAGTCAAGCAGAGAATAGTAGCACATTGTTGAGCGCAGAAATCTACCCGATCGGAGTGCACAGCACTGATGTCAAAGTCATCCATACCTAACCTAGCCTAACCTACCATAACGACACGTAACCGATCACAGCACATCGCGCAGCGGACACTATTGCTGCCATCCCAGAGCCGAGCGGAATGTACTGCAGCACTGCAGAGACCAGGGATCAACCTAATTGCAATGTATAGCACAAAAGTCAATGTTATCCTGCCCGAACATAACCAAATGTAACATAACCAATTGTATCCTAACAAAACCTAACATGCCTAGGCAAATGCTGCTGGCATTCCCATCGCCAAGAAGGGCATATCAGATGAGATTGGAGCGCAGATGTCAATAGAATGGCAGTGTATAGCTCAAAAGTCAAAGCCATCCTAGCCAAACATAGCCAAACCTAACCAATCCAAACGAAACTTGACTAACGCAAACGTGCCAAGGCCACTATAGCTGGCCGCCACAGAGACAAGCAGATGCGAGTCCAGCAATGCGGAGCGCAGATATCGACCGAATAGCAGTGTATAGAACAAATGTCAAAGCAACGCGATCCAAACCTATCCTGACCTAACCTAGCCAAGCGTACCATAACACAACCTGACTTGACGGGACCGCAGTTTCTGGCCTCCACAGAGCCAAGCAGAATAAACTAGAGCTGCGTCGAGCTCAGCAATCGATCCGATTACACCGTGTACCACAAAAGTCGAGGATAAGTCAACGTATCATGTCCTAACCGAACCAAACCGAACGTAATCTAACTATGCATAACATGTTGTGGATACTA
The DNA here is from genome assembly GCF_001483705.2 of Eufriesea mexicana. Lineage (NCBI taxonomy): Eukaryota > Metazoa > Arthropoda > Insecta > Hymenoptera > Apidae > Eufriesea > Eufriesea mexicana. The sequence continues at coordinate 4,885 of NW_016932833.1, forward strand.
TTGCTGGCCTCGCCAGAGAAAAGCAGAGCATACTAGAGCAACATAGAGTGCTGGAGTGCAGCGAATAGCTGTGTATAGCATAAAAGTCAAAGCTATACTTCCCTAACATAACCAAACTTAACTTTACCAAACGATGTCTATCTCAACCTATCGTGCCTAGACCACCATTGCTGGCATCCCCAGAGCCAAGCAGAGTATACCAGAGCACAGTAGAGCGCAGAGGTCCAACGAACAACAGTTTATGCCACGAAAGTCCAAGCAATCCAAACCCAACGCATCCTAATGTAACACAACCGAACGAAATCTAATTGAACCTATCTTGCCGAGACCGCCATTACTGGCCTCCACCGATTCGTGCAGAGTGTAGTAGAGCAATGTAGAGCGTAAAATACCACCGAATAGGGGCGTATAAGACAAAGGTCAAAGCTACCCTATCCTAACCCGACCAACCGCAGCATTACCAATCGTAGCCTAGCACAACCTATCGTGGCACGACCTCACTTGCTGGCACCGCAGAGTCGAGCCGAGTGTAGTAGACCGCAGTACAGCTCACAAAGCCGCCAAATAGCAGTGCACAGCACAGAATTCAAATACACACTGACCAAACCTGACCTAACCTAACAAAATGGAACGTAATATAACACAACCGAACGTGGCGCGATAACTGCTGCCGGTCTCCTCAGGGCCATGCAGAACCTATTAGAGCAGAGTAGAGCGCAGAAGTGCATAGGACCGCAGTGTACAGCTGAAAAGACAAAGACACCCAAACCTAACCCAAGCTAATATATCCTATCATGACACAGCCAAACCAAACATAACCTGCAGCGACCACTGTAGCTGGCTTACCGAGAGCCCAGCGGGGTATACCAGAGCAATGCGGAGCGCAGAAATCCACCGAATAGCAGTGTATAGCACAAAAGCCGATCATATCCCCTCATAACCTAACCATTCCGAGCATAACCATACGCAACCTAACGCAGCCTAACGCGACGCGGCCACTACTGCCGGCCTCCACATCGCCAAGCAGAGAATATAAGATCACAGTGGAGCGTCGAGAACCAACGAACGGCAGTGTATAGCACAAGAGTCAAAGGCACCCTAACAAGACAGGTCTAAGCTAACCCAACCAGACGTAGAATAACAAAGGCGAACGTGCCGAGACCTCCATTGCTGTCTCCCCACAGCAACGCAGAATATAATAGAGTACAGTAGAGCGCAGAAATCCTCTGTATACCAGTGTATAGCACAAAAGTCAATGCTAATCTAGCCCAACCATACCAAACGTAACAGAACCAAACGAAACATAACTCTGCCCAACGTATCGAGATCACTACTGCTGGCCACCCGCATAGCCAAGCAGAGAATATTAGAACGCAGCAGACCGCATAAATGCAACGAACATCCGTTTACAGCACAAAAATCGAAGCTACCTTATCCAAACCAGACATAAGCGAACCTAACCAAACGTAGAATGACTAAATGTAACGTGACGAGACCTCCTTTGCTGGCCTCCCCAGAGCAAAGCAGGGCATACTAGAGAACAAGAGCGCGGAAATCCGGCGAATAGCAGTTTGTAACACAAAAGTCAGAGCCATTCCAACCAAACGTAACCAAACCTGACCAAAACAATCGCAACCTAACAAAACCCAACACGCCGCGGCCACTATTTCTGGAATTCCCAGAGCAGGGCAGGGCCCATTAGATCACAGTAGTGAGCACAAACCCACCAAACAGCAACTCAAGCCGCAAAAGGCACAGGTATCCCAGCTCAACCTAACCAAGCATAACACAGACATAAGTAATCTAACTCAACCTAACGTACCTAGACAGCCATTGCTGACCTCACCACAGCAAATCAGGACATACGAGAGCACAGGAGAGCTGAAACCCGCAGCACTGAAGTGCATGGCACACGGGTCAGAGATATTCTAACCCTTCCTGGCAAAACCTGACCAAGACAATAGAAGCCTAACTCAACCTAACGTGAGGAGACCACTTCTGCTTCCATCCACAGGGACACGCAGAGCATATCTGGGCACAGTAGAGCGCAGAAATCCCCCGAGCAGCAGTGTATAGCAGAAGAGTCCGAGCCCTCCTATCCTAGCCTAAACAAACGTGACCAAACCAAACACAGCATAACACAGTCTAACGTGCCGAGACCACAATTGCTGGCCTCCGCAGCACCAAGCAGACCGTACTAGAGCATAGCAGAGCTCAGAAGTCCACCGGACACCAGAGTATAGCACAATAGTCTAAGATATCCTATCCTAACATAACCAATCGTAACCTAACCGAACGCAACATATCTCAGACCAACGTGCCGAGGCTAATACTTCTGGCGTCCCCATAGCCAAGCAGAACATACAAGAGAACAGCAAAGCGCAGAAATCCGCCGAACAGCACTATATAGGACAAACGTCGAAGCTATCCTCTCCTCGCCTAACCCAACGTAACCCAACCGTGCGTAGCCTAACTCAGATTCAAGTGCCGAGACCACAATTACAGGCCCGCCATAGCCTAGCAGAGTATAGTAGAGCACAGTGGATCGCAGAAATCCATCGTACAGCAGTGTACACCACAGAAGTCGAAGTTAACACATCCTAAGCTGACAAAGCGTTTCATAACCAAAGGCAATCTAATCGAAATCAATGTGCCTGGACCACTAGTGCTAGCTTCTCCATCGACCAGCAGAACATAAAACAGCAGAGTGGGGCGCAGATGTCCATAGAAACCCCGTCCTCACCTAGCAACACCTAACATAGCCAGACGTAACGTATCTGAACCTAACTTGCCGCTACCGCTAATGCTGGCCTCCCAAGAGCCAAGGACAACACATTAGTGCTGAGCAGAACCCAGAAATACAGTGAATCGCAGTGCACATCGCAGAAGTCAGTGCTACATATGCCTAACCCAAACAAGCGGAACATAACAGGACATAGCCTAACTCAACCTAACGTCTCGACACCGCTATTGATGCCCCCCAGAGCCAAGCAGGACATACTAGAGCACAGCAGGGCGCAGAAGTCCTCCGAATAGCAGTGCATAGCACAAAAGTTAATGCTACCCTAACCAAACTTAGCCCGAACAATCCCAAACGAACGTAACATGACTAATCATAACGAGCCGAGACCACTGTTGCTGGCCTTGCCAGTCCCGAGCTGAAAACACTAATGCACTCTAGGGCGCAGAAATCCGGTTAATAGCAGACCGTAGCACTAAGGCCGTAGCTATCATCTCTTAACCAAACCAAACGTAACATAACCCAATCTAACGTGACGCGACCACCATTATGTCCACCCCGGAGGCAAGCGAAACACGTTAGTGAAGAGTAGAGCGACGGAAACAATATAATCGCAGCGTATATCAGAAGAGTCAAGGCTTCCCATGCGTAACCCAAACAAACATGGCATCACCCAACTTAGCCTCACTCAACCCAAATTGACGTGACCGCTATTCTTGCCCTCCGCACAGCAGAGCAGGGCATAGAATAGCACAGTAGAGCGCAGAGGTCCACCGCATAGCAGTGTACAGCACAAAAGTTTAAGCTATCCTGACCAAACTTAGCTTAACCAAAACTAACCGGACGTACCTTGACTCAACATAACGGGCCGAGACCACTATTGCTGGCCACCACAGAGTCAAGCGGAACACGTTAATTCCGAGTTGGATGCAGAAATCCATATAATCGCAGTGTATATCAGAATAGTCACGGCTGCCCAAGCATAACCCATACCAAAGGAACATAGTCGAACGTAGCCTAACTCAACCCAACGTGCCGAGAAGGCTATTCCTGCCATACCCAGAGCAAAGCAGGACATACTAGAGCACAGTAGAGCGAAGGGATCCACCGAATGCCAGTGTACAGCACAAAGATAAAAATATTCTCTCCAAACTTAGCCTAACCCAACATATACGATAGTAACCTGGCCCAATATAACGGGCCGAGGTCATTCTCGCTAGCCTTCCCATAGCTAAGCTGCAAATATGATAGCACCTCTCGGCACAGAAATCCACCTAACAGCAGAATATATCGTTAAGTGCAAAAATATCATCTCCTAACCTAACCAATCGTAACATAACCAAACGTACCCTAACTCGTCCCAACGTGCCGCGAGCACTGTTTCATGCCTCCACAGAGTAAAGGAAATCACATAAGTGGAGAGTAGAACGCAGAAATCCGTAGAATCGCAGTGCATATCGGAAAAGCGGTAGCACCACAGAACTAACCCAAACAAACACAAGATGCCAATCATAGCATAACTCAACCTAACGTGCCGAGAATTCTATTGCTGTCCTCCCCAGAGCCATGCAGGACATACTAGAGCACGGTAAAGAGCAGAAATCCCTCGAAGAATAGCGTACAGCACAAAAGTTAAAGCTACCCTAATCAAACATAGCCAAACCAAAACTCACCGAACGTAACTTGACTCAACATAACGTGCCAACACCACTATTCCTGGCCCTGCTAGAGCCATGCAGAAAATTTTATAGCATTGTAGGGCGCAGAAATCCACCTAATAGCAGGGCATAGCACTAAAGTCAAAGCCATCCTCTCCTAACCTAACCAAACGTAACATAACGGAACGCAGCCTAACTAAGCCTAACGTGCCGAGCCCACAATTAGGGGTCTCCTGAGAGTCTAGCAGAGTACAGTAGTGCAATGTAAATCGTAGAAATGCTCCGAACAGCGGTGCATAGCACAACAGTCAAAGATATCACATCCTAACCTGACCAACCGTGACATTACCAAACGCAGCCTAACACCGCCTATTGTGCCTTGACGAATATTGCTGGTCTCGCTATAGGGGGCGGGGTACAGTTCAACACAGTAAAGCGCTGAAAGCCTCCAAATAACTATGTATGGCACAAAAGTCAAAGATATCCTAACCTAATCAGGCCTATCCCAGCCAAGCTAAATGAAAAATAACGGAACCTAGCTAGCCGAAACGTCTATTGCTGGCCTCCCCAGAGCGAAGCAGAACATACTAGAGCACAGTAGTGCGCAGAAGTCCACCGAACAACAGTCTATAACACGAAAGTCAAAGCAATCCATACCTAACCCAGACTAACATAACCTAACCAAACGTATCATTACTTGAAATAATGTGCCCAGAACTCCATTAATGGCTTCTTCACGGCCGAGCAGGGAGCAGTAGAGCAAAGTAGAGCGCAGAAATCCTCCGAATACCGGTGTATAGCACAAAAGTCAAAGCTGTCCTATTCGAACCTTACCAACCGTGTCATAAGCGTACGTAACGTAACCCAAACAGACGTGTCACGAAAGCCATTGCTAGCGTCACGAGAGCTGAGCAGAGTATAGCAGAGCAACTTAGGACGCTGGAATCGCCCGAATAGCAGTATACAGCAAAAAAGTAGTATATATCCAGCCCGTACTTGATCCTACCTGGCCAAGTGAGACGTAACCAACCTCAACCCAACGTACCTAACCCACAATTACTGGCCTGCCCATCGTCAACCAGCGCATATTAGAGGTGAGTAGAACGCAGAGGTCCAGGTAATGGCCGTGTATAGCACGAAAGACAAAAATATCCTAACAAAACCAAAACGAACCTAACCAAACCAAACGTAACCTACCTCATCCTAGCGCCGCGGCGGCCACCATATCAAGGATTCCGAGATCCAAGCAGGGATACCTAGATAGCAGTAGAGAGCAGAGATCCTCCGATTAGCAGTTTACAGCGCAAAGGTCAAAACTATCTTCTCCTAACCTAACCAAGCGTAACACAACCAATCGTTGCCTAACTCGACGAAACGAGACTAGACCACTATTGCTGACATCCCCACAGTAAAGGAGAATATACTAGAGCAGAGGAGGGCACATGAATCCGCTGCACTGATGTGCAAGGCACAAAAGTCAAAGTCATCCGAACGAAGCAAAACTTGACCTAACCTATCCAAACGTAACCTATCTCAACCAAACCTGCTGCGGCCGCTAATGCTGGCCTCCACATAATCAAGCAGCGCATACCGGAGCAGATTAGAGCGCAGAAGTCCATCGAACAGCAGTCTACACCTAGAAAGTCGAAGCAACCCCAACCAAACCTAAACTAACAAAACGAATCCGAACATGGAATATTTCAACCTAACGAGTCGAGACCACTATTACTGCCATCCCCAGCGCCAATCGGAGCATATTAGAGAACAGTAGCGCGCAGAAGTCCATAGAATATCAGTGTGTAGCGCAAAAGTCAAAGCTGTCCTAACCTAACACAATGTAATCTAATCTAGCCGAACGTAATCTAACTCAACCAAACGTTTTGCGGCCGCTACTGCTGCCCCCGAGAGTAAAGCAGGGTATAGTAGAGCAATGTAGATCGCAGAAATCCACCTAATTGTAGTGTATAGCGCAGAAGTCAAAGCTAACCTGTCCTAACCTAACCAAACGTAGCAATGCCAAACGCAGCATAACTCAGACGAACGTGCCGAGACCAATACCGCTGGCATCCCCATAGCAATGCAGAGTATACTAGAGCACAGTAGATCGCAGATACCCACCGAATAGCAGTGTATAGCACAAAAGTCATAGCCATCCTGACCAAACATATCCTTACCTAAACTAACCGAACGAAACATAACCCAGACAAAGATGCCACGACCGGTATTGCTGGCCTCCCCAGAGACGTACAGTTCATATTAGAGCACGGTAGAGCGCAGAAATCCAACGAATAGCAGTATGCAGCACAAAAGTTAAAGCTATCCTTTCCTAACTTAACCAATCGTAACATAACCGAACATAACCTAACCAAAGTTAACGTGCACAAACCACTATTGCTCTCCTCCCCAAAGCCATGCAGAGCATATTAGAGCGCAGTAGAGCGCAGAAATCCACTGCATAATAGTGCATATACGAAAGTCATAGCAATCCCATCCTATCCTAGCCAAACATTACCGAGCCGAACGTAACATGACTCAACTTAACGAGCCGCGACCGCTATTTCTGGCGTCCCCTGAGAGAAGCAGTGCGCGATAGCGCACAACAGGGCGCAGGAGTCCATAGAATTGCATCGCGTATCGCAAAATTCGTTGGTACCGCAGCATAACCCAATATAGCCTTACAAAACCAAGCGTAACCAAGTCGACAGAACGCGCCGCCACCGCCATTGCTGGCGTCCACTGAGCCAAGCAGAACATACTAGAGGTGAGTGGGGCTCAGAAATCCATCGGATCGCTGTGTACAGCAGAAAGTTCAAAGATATGCAATCCTAACCCAAACTAACATAACATAACGCATCGCAGCCGAACTCAACGTAACGGCACGGCCACTATTGCTCGCGTCCCGTGAGTCGCGCAGAGTGAAGCAGAGCAATGTAGTGGGTAGTAATCCTCCGAATACCAGCGTATAGCACAAAAGTGGACTTTATCCCATCCTAACCTATCCAAGCGCAATAAAAGCAGACGTAACGTCACATAGCCTTATGCGCCGAGACCACTATTGCGGTCCTCCCCAGAGAAAAGCAGAATATACTATACCACAGTAGAGCGCAGAAAGCCACCAAATAGCACCGTATATTGCAAAAGTCAAGGATATCCTAACCTAACCATCCTAACATAACCAAACGTAGACTAACAAAACCTAACGAGCCGAGGCCACCGTTGCTGGCCTCCCCAGAGTCAAGCAGAATATACCAGAGCACAGCAGACCGCAGGTC
>NW_016932834.1:0-2931 GCF_001483705.2 Eufriesea mexicana
GCCCTTCCATACACGCATCCGTACATCCACACATATGTCCGTTCATAAATACATCCATACATCCACACATCCATCCATGCATTCGTCCATCCATTCATACATCCACACATCCACCATCCATATATCCACAAATCCATCCATTCGTACTTCCATTCTTCGATACATCCATCCATCCACACATCCACACATACACACATCCGTACATCCGTCCATCCATACCTCAATCCATCCATACATCCATTCATACATACAGGCATCCATCCAAACGTCCACCCATCCATACTTCCAATACATACATACATCCATACATCCATACATCCGTACATCCATACTTCCACACATCAATGCAACCATAAATCCGTCCAACCATCCAACCATACATCCATACGTACATCCATACGTATATCCACACATCCATACATGCACCCATACACACATCCATACATATATCCATACGTACATCCATACATACATCCATACACACACCCATCCATACATGCATAGATATATCCATACATACATCCGTACATACATCCGCACATTTATCCATGCATGCATGCGCACATAAGCACACAGATCCATACATACACGCATACATTCGTCCATCCATACATCCATACATACATCCATAAATACAACCATACAAGCATCCACACATACATCCATGCATACATCCACACATACATCCATACAAACATCCATACATACATCCGTTCCTCCGTCCATCCATCCATCCATTCAAGCACCCACACATACATACATCCATGCATCCGTGCAACCATACATTCGTCCAACCACACAACCATACATCCATACCTACATACATACGTACATACGCACATCCATACATACACCCATACACACATCCATACATACATACTTACATACATACATACATACATCCACACACACACCCATCCATACATCCATAGATATATACATACATACATCCATACATACATCCATACATACTTCCGTCCATAAAGCCATACATACAACCATCGATCCATACAAGCACCCATCCATACATCCATACATCCACACATGCATACATCCATTAATCCGTCCATCCATACTACCATCCATCCATACATACAATCATGCGCACATCCACATACGCATACACACACCCATACACACATCCATGCATACATCCATCCAAACATCCATACATACATACGTACACACACCCATCCATACATCCATAGATATATCCATACATACATTCGTACATACATCCATAGATGCATAAATCCATACATGCATACATCCATACATTCATCCATCCATACATCCATCCGTCCATACATCCATCCACCCATACCTCAATCAATCCACACATCCACCCACCCAACCGTCCATACATCCATACATCCGTACATTCGTCCATCCATACATCAATCCATCTAAACATCCTTCCATCCATACAACCATTCATCCATAGATAAATCCATCCATACGACCACCTTTCTACACATCCATCCATCCATACATCCAGCCATCCATACATCCATCGAACCATACATCCATCGATCCGTACAAGCACCCATCCACACATCCATACATATATACATACATACATCCACACAACCATACATCCATTAATCCGTCCATCCATACAACCATCCATCCATAAATACAATCAAGCGCACATCCACACATACATACACACACCCATACACGCATCCATATATACAACCATCCATACATCCATACATACATCCATACACACACCCATCCATACATCCATAGATATATCCATACACACATCCATACATACATCCATACATTCATCCATCCATAAATCCATACAAACATCCATACACACACGCATCCATACATCCATAGATATATCCATACATTCATCCGTACATACATCCATACATGCATAAATCCATACATGCATACATGCATGCATCCATCCATCCATACATCCATCCGTCCATCCATCCATGCATCCATACGCACATCAGCACACAGATCCATACATACTCGCATACATTCGTCCATCCATACATCCAAACATACATTCTTACATACATCCATAAATACATCCATACATACATCCATAAATACAACCACACAAACATCCATACATACATTCATACAAACATCCATACATACATCCATGCATACATCCATGCATGCATCCGTACAAACATCCATACATACATCCATGCATTCATCCATACATACATCCACACAAACATCCATACATACATCCATACATACATCCATACATACCTACACACGTCCGTGCAACCGTCCATCCATACCTCAATCCATCAATACATCCAACCACCCATACAGACATCCATCCGTACATCCATACATATATCCATACACACACCCATCCATACATCCATAAATATATCCACACACACATCCATACATACATCCATACATACATAAATCCATAAATCCATACATACATCCATAAACACACCCATCCATACATCCATAGATATATCCATACACACATCCATACATACATCCAGGCATACATCGATACATACATCCATACATACATCCAGGCATACATCGATACATACATCCATACATACATCCAGGCATACATCGATACATACATCCATACATACATCCAGGCATACATCGATACATACATCCATACATACATCCAGGCATACATCGATACATACATCCATACATACATCCAGGCATACATCGATACATACATCCATACATACATCCATAAACACACCCATCCATACATCCATAGATATATCCATACACACATCCATACATACACCCATACATACATTCTTACATACATCCATACATACATCCATACATACATCCATACTTGCAGCAATACAAACATCCATACATACATCCATGCATACATCGATACATACATCCATACATACATCCGTACATACATCCGTTCTTCCGTTCATCCACCCAACCATT
>NW_016932835.1:0-961 GCF_001483705.2 Eufriesea mexicana
TTCCATCCATGCATTCATACATACATCAATACATACATCCATACATACACTCATACATACATAGATCCATAGATAAATACACACACCCTCGCATACATCCATACGTACATCCATACATAGATACATACATACATCCATACATACATCCATACAAACGTCCATACATACATCCATACATACATCCATGCATACCTCCATACATACATCTATACATACATCCGTACATACATCCACGTAGACAACCATATATACATCCACTCTTCTGTTCATCCACCCATCCATTCATCCACCCACACAACCTTACATCCGCGCATGCGTAGATCCATCCATCCACACATCCATTCATCCTCGCATCCATACATCCATAAATCCTACCATCCGTACTATCATGCATCGATACATCCATCCATCCATACGTCCATACATATATACATACATACATACAAACATTCGTAAATCCGTCGATCCATACCTGAACCCTTCCATTGATCCACCCGTACATACAGCCCGCCATCCATACATCCGTACATTCAGCCATACACACATCATTAACTACATCCATACATTCATTCATACATACACCCATACATTCTTCCATACATCCATACATCCATACATCCATACGCCCATCCATCCATACCTCAATCCATCCATACATCCATCCGTGCATACATCCATACATATATACATCCATGCATTCGTACATCCATACATACATCCATACATACATCCATACATTCATACACTCATGCATCCATACATACATCCGTCCGCACATTCATCCATGCACACATCTACACATCCCCGCATCCATACATCCATACATATTACCATTCTTACTGCCATGCATCGATAATTCTATCCATCCATACATCCGTACATATATACATCCATACAACCATACAACCGTACATCAATCCATCCATACCACAATCCAATCACACATCCATCCATCCATACA
>NW_016932836.1:0-565 GCF_001483705.2 Eufriesea mexicana
GCTCACCACGATATAAGTCGAAAATGTCAACAAAATTGAACTTTCCAGACAGATTCTGTTACACTGTAATGCCTATAGCACGCCAAAAGTATCGTTCCTCCTTAGTTATGCAAGAAAGTTAACTCACCACGATATTAGTCGAAAATGTCAACAAAATTGAACTTTCCAGACAGATTCTGTTACACTGTAATGCCTATAGCACGCCAAAAGTATCGTTCCTCCTTAGTTATGCAAGAAAGTTAACTCACCACGATATTAGTCGAAAATGTCAACAAAATTGAACTTTCCAGACAGATTCTGTTACACTGTAATGCCTATAGCACGCCAAAAGTATCGTTCCTCCTTAGTTATGCAAGAAAGTTAACTCACCACGATATTAGTCGAAAATGTCAACAAAATTGAGCTTTCCAGCAAGATTCTGTAGCATTGCGATGCCAACAGCACGCCAACAGCATATTTTCTACTTATTTATGCAAGAAAGCTAGCTCACCACGATATTAGGGGAAAATGTCAATAAAATTGAATTTTCCTTCCAGATTCTATAGGTTTGCAATGGCAATAGCAC
>NW_016932837.1:0-25311 GCF_001483705.2 Eufriesea mexicana
TGATTTCTACATATATTAATATATTACTCTTCAAATAGATCTTCACTGCTGACTACGATCATATCGTCCACGTGTATGCCACAGAATAGAAAATTACTTCCTTCTCTTATAAGGAATTGACATTGACCATGTACACACTGTTTTAAACCAATCTGTATCAAAGTACATGTCAAATATTCAATCCAGCACCTTCTCGCTTCTTTCAGGTCATAGATACTATCCTTTAGTTTACAGATATGTCCCTCTTTCTTTCTAATGCCATCAGTCATCTCCGTGTACAATTCATTGTCCAAAGCTCCATGCAAGAATGCTGTTTTTACGTCATAATTCTCGATTCTTCTTTTATATTCTGCACATATGCTGAATAACTATCGTAATGTCTCCACTCTAATTGTCGGTGAGAATGTCTCTTCGTAACATAATCCAGGTGTTTGAGCACAACCAAATGCTACTAATCATGCCTTGCATCCTCCTTCTAAGTTTCTTATTTTTCTTTTATGTTAAACGTCCACTTACACTTAATCACATTTTTATACTTACGTCGCGCCACAGCATGCCAAAATTGATGTTTCAGTAATGATTCCATTGCACTCCTTATTGCTACTCTCCATTGATCCCATTCTGGAGATTGTCGTGCCCCTGTTATCGTAGTGGGAATTTTCCCTTCAACACTTCTCATTGCTCTTTGATTTCTAATCATTAAGAACATTCTTACGTTACTTTGTTCATCCAATTTTCCTTGCTTACGTTTTCTCAGATATTCTTTTACTATAATTGCTTCCTCCGTCACATTCTTCGGATTTCCAGCCCTTTCTCTGATTGTCGGTTCTACTCGATTAATAGTTATGTCTTGATCCTCATTATTTCTCTCTACCCTCGTATCTTCATCGTTGTCAAGTTCAATACTTGTACATGCATATAATCGCTGCTTTCTTCGTCACAGGCACATTCGTCGTCACTCATTCCAGTTCTTAATTGCCTTTCGTCCTCAGAATTCTCTTGAGGAGCCCCTTTAACGCCTTTATGTTTCTCCACATCAAAATTAACAGGCATTACGTTTCCATTATTCTCATCTTCATCTTCCTTGTATCGAAACAAGTCCGACCCGTTTCTTCCTTCATCAAACCATACGTCACTGTCGCACCTTATGTTTTCTCTTTCTGGTATGTACATCCCGTATATATTAACTTCGTTTGATCCCACAAATGTGTCTTTTGAGTTCTTCACTTCAATTTTCTTCCTACGTCCTCCTTTACTTATTAAATACGCTATACACCCAATTCGTCGCATTTGCTCTATGTTTGGTTGCTTTTTGTACCAAATCTCATATGGCGCTTTATCATGTTAACGCGATTTTGTCTGACCTCGAATGTACACCGCTGTATTCACTGCTACCACCAAAAAATATGGCTCAATTTTGAATCTACCAACATCGTCCAGGTTGTTTCGACGAACGTCCTGTTCGCTCTTTCTGTAATTCCGTTGCATTCAGTTGTAGTGCGAGGCCTCAATTGGTGAAAAATTCCTTTTGAATCAAACCAGCTCCTTCACTTTTTGCCTAAATATTCCCCACGCTTGTCTGGCCTAATCCTCCTCAATCGTAGTTCCGTTTGATTCTCCCTTAATTCTATTATACCCTTTAATTCTTCAGCAGCTTCACTTTTGTCCCTCAGAAGTTGTATAACCATATTCTCGAATAATCACGGACGATAATTAATATGTAGCTTACCTTTCCATAAATCGAGGGTTTGATTGGGCCTATCAAATGCGTATGCTGTAGTTCTAATGCACGTTTTGTCCATATAGCATTATGTCGCGGATGAGGCTCCTTACATTCTTTTCCTTGTACATACGTTTCACACACCTCTTTCCATGAACCACCCATCCACAATGACAGATACTTTCTCTTAATTTCTTCTTCGAATTCTTCATTTGCATGTCCTAGACGTTTGAACCGTACAACGCTTACAGTTGATACAGCCGATGTCCTCTCAAGGTTTATAGATATCCTCAAATAACACGAGTTTTGTTCACTTACCGCGGTCATTTGAATTCCACCCAATTTGTTGTATACTGTTGCTCCATGTCTATTGAAATATACATCGTAGCCATGGTCAGTTATGGTCGCTACTGAAAGGAAATTGGAATTCAATTCTGGCACGTGCAATACATTATTTAATTTCATATTATTATTGCGAGAAGCTTGCTGGACCGTGAATTTTCAGATTCACTTTGTGGTTATTACATTTGCTTCGTTGCATGCCATATTAACTTTTCGTTCTTCTTGAACAAAATTGTCACTAATTAATACGTAATTTTGTCGACGGCTTTGCCCCAATATCTTTTTTCCATAATCGTTTTGATCGCCGAGGTAGTACATCTTTCTGTTTCCATATGAAATAGTATGAATCATCGGTCCAACGTTATCGATATTCAACGCCTCAGCTACTTTCGAATATTCTAGTATGTTGTTTTATTATGTTATTAATTATGACCACTCTCTGCTCCCTATTGTTATTGGTGGATGAAGTAATAACTGTACTAATTTAAACGTTTAATAACATTACACAAATAGGTTTAATAACATTACCCAAATTATATTCGAATTCGTAGAAGTAGAATCGCTCCTCCTCACGATATAATCTATACACGACTCTCTTTCACATAATATGTTCTTCTGATGGCTGTCCGCCAAAGAGTAACCGTTTTTCACGACTCGTAATCATACTCGTCACACACATATAATCTTAAACACAAACATCGTTTTCATTTATGCCAATTACACTATGACACCGACCACCACAATAACAATCAGAATTCATTACACATTAGAAATCCGCGCGTACTTGCTCCATTGTAACCACTGCCACGACATTGGCTGCTTTAAACTTGCTCTGGAATTTACATCGCAAGTGAACAAGTTAATCCAGCGGCTACAGTAGAGTAATGATGGCGGTGCTCAGAAGTGCTTCGCTAATTGTTAATGTCTCGAGCGTTAATGTGCCAGTCCTTTGTCTTACTAGATCTGCAATAGAATTTAAATCGTGACTGAAACGCTTAATCCAACGTCTACCGTGATCTACTGGTGGATGACACAGTTACAGTACTGAAAATGGTAAGTATCTCCAGCCATAGATCCAGTGATCTACTGGAGCACGAAACAACTGCCGCACAGGCAATTGTGATTATCCTTGGACGTACCTGATGCGTGCATTGATTACTCTTGAAATACTGCGAAATTTATGTTATTAGAGGACAAACTAACGCAACCTCTACAGTTCAGTGATGATGCCTGTACATAGCACTGCGTTGTCTGATCCTAATATCTCGAGCGGTAATTGTTACTTCTTTTGTCATTCTAGAAATGCGATTGAACATAAATCTCCAATGAACCGCTTAATCCAACCGCTATATTGCTCTATTTGTGGATTTACCATCTACTGCACTGGGTATTGTAATAATGTCTAGACGTAACTGATGTATACATTGGTGATTCTACAACAACTGATGAATATATACGACCATTGAACAGATCAATCCAAGTTCTGTCAGTGCTCTATTGGTGGATGCACCAGCGACACTAATGGGAATTGTTCATATCTCTGGCCACAGCTGATGTGTACTTTGATCATTCCAGAAATGCTTTGTAACTTAAATCATCACTGAACAGATTAATCCAAAGGTTACAGTGCTTTATTGGTGGAAACACCAACTACCGCACTCGGAATTGTAAATACCTCTAGCCGAAACTGATGCACGCATTGCCGATTCTAGAACGCCTGTGGAATTTTTGTCATCGCCGAACAGATTAATCCAAGTGTTGCACTGCCCTACTGGTGGACGTACCAACTACTTTTCTGGGAAATCTGAGTATCTCTATACATATTTATTGTATACCACGAGTATTCAAGAACTACAGTGGAATTTACACCATTGGTGAACTGATAACCTCCGTGGCAGCATTTCTGTGAATACGGCTGTACTCAGCACCGTTTCGCGAATACCTAATCTCTCCGGGGATAATGGGCTAGTCCTTGTCATTCTAGAACTGCAATACTATTTATAACATCTCTGAGCAGCTCAATCCGACTGCTGCTGTGCTCTATTTGTGGACGTACCTAGTACCATACCGGAAACTGTAGATATCTCCAGCAATGACACATGTATACATTGATTATACTAGAACTGCTGTGGAATTTAAGCCATGACTGAACAGATTAATCCAACTTCAGCTGTGCTCTATTAGAGGAGCAGCTGTGCTCTATTACCAACTGCCGTCTTCGGAGTTTTAAATATTTGTGTACAGAACTGACGTAGACATTGGACATTCTAGAAATGATGTGGAATTTACTCTGTTAGTGAATACAATAATCCAAAGCCTGCAATACTGTTATGATGGCTGCACACAGTACTCCTATGTCAAGTATTAATATCTCGACCTATAGCGAATCAATGTTTTGCCATCCTAGCATTCCTATACAATGTAAATCATCATTGAACAGATTAACATTGCGGCTGCAGTTCTCCATTAATGGACTGACTACGTACCGTTCCGTTAATTTTAAATACCTGTAGCCATATTCATACAATACCTTGATTATCCTAGATTTGCCATTAAACGTATATTATAGGTGGTCATATTAGTCCAACCACAAAAGCACTGTGTTGACGGTTGTACTCAGTACTCTTTCGCCAATTGTTAATGTGTCGAGCGATAATGGGCTAGAACATCGTCATTCTGTGGAGGCAATAAGAATTATGTCACCACTGAACAGCTTAATTCCACGGCTACATTGCTCCATTGGAGGATGTACCAACTACTGTACTGGGAATAGTAAGTATCTCTTTGCACGACTGATGTGTACATAGATTATATTAAATACTGCGGAATTTAAGTCATCACTGAGCAGATCAATCCAGCGGCTGCAGTATCGTGACGATGGCAGAGCTCGCTACTGTTTCTTCAATTTCTAACATCTCGTGCGATAGTGGGTCAGTCCAACGTATTTCTAGATTTGCAATGCAATGTAAATCATCACTGTACAGATTAATCAAATGGCAACAGTACTCCATTGATGGATTGTACCAATAGTTTACTGGGAATTGTAAATGTCTTTGGACATATCTGGTGTATACGATGACTATACTAGACCTACTGTCGAATTTAAATCATTACTGAACAGAACAATATAACTGTCGCAGTAATCTACCTGTGGATACACCAGCTACGACCTCGGAATTTTAAACATATCTAGAAATAGCTGACACATAGGTGGACTATCTGGAGATGCTGAGGAGTTTAAATAATAAGTGATAATGTTAATACAACGTATACATTGCTTTCCTGGTGTATACACCAACTTCCGTCCTGGGAATTGTAAATGTCTGCAACTACAACTGACGTATACATTGATTAGTCTAGAACTACCGTGGAAAGAAAGTGATCAGTGATCAAGACAGCCCATAGGATAAGGTACTGTGATAATGGCTGTAGTCAGTACTGCCTCGTCAATTGTTAATGCCTCGGGCGACAATGGGTCAGTCATTGGTCATTCTAGAATTGCTATATGATTTATGTCATGACTAAACAGATTAGCCCAACGGCTGCAGTGCTCTACTGGTGGTTGCACCAACTACCGTTGTGAAATGTGGATACCTCTATCCGCAGCTGAAGTATACATTGGTCATTCTAGAGGTACTGTGGGTTCCAGGCTATCATTGAACACATCAATCCATCGACTGCAGTGGTCTATTGGTGAATTGTAACAGCTACCGTGCTGAGAAATGTAAATACCCCTAGCCATAACTGACGTATGCATTGATTATCCTAGAACAACGGTGGAACTTATGTCTACTGTTAACAACTTAATACAGCGACTACATTACGGTGATGATGCCTCTGCTTAGCACTGTGTTGCCAGTTGTTAATATCTCGAGCGATATTGGTGCTGCGTTTGTCACTCTAGAATTCATATAGTATCTAAGTCATCATTGCGCATGGCAATCCAACGGTTACATTTTCCTGTTAATGGACGTGCACGGAACCGTGCTGTCAGTTGTAAATTACTCCAGATGTTACTGAACTATACATTGAACATCCCATGCTTGCCTTGGAATTGAATTCAACACTGAACTGATTAAACCCTCGACTGCAGTGCTCTGTTGATGGATGTACTAGGAGACCTACTGTTATCCGTAAACATATGTAGCCATAACCGTACTATACTTTGATTGCTTTAGACTTCCTTTGGAACGTACATCATCTATGTACAAATTATCCCAACGGCTACAATACTGTGACTATGCCTGTACCGAGAACAGTTTTGTTAGTAGTTAATTGTTATAAGATATAAATGACCGCTGTACATGTTAATACAACGGATGCTCTGCTCTGCTGATGGATCTACTAGGTACCACACTGGGAACTGTAAATATCTCTGTCTACAACTGGTGCACACATTGATGGAACATAAATCATCAGTGAACCGGTTAACACAATGTCTGAAGTAATGTGATGATGGCTGTATTCAGTACTGCTTCGTAAATAGATAATGTCTCGAACGATAATGTGTTATTCCTTTGCCATGCTAGAATTGAGACAGTATTTGTATCGCCAGAGAACAGTGCTGCGATGATGGCCCTGCTCAAGGCCGTTATGGAAGTTGATATTATCTCGACCTGTAACGGATCTGTCTTTTGTCACTCTAGAGTTGCAATGGATTCTACATCATTATTAAACAGGCTCTTTCTGCGGCTACATTGGTCTGTCAATGGATGTACGGAGAACCGTACTGCCAATTGCAAATATCATTAGCAATGACCGTACTATACATTCAGTATTCTGGAATTACTGTTAAATTCAAGTGACCAGTGAAATAATCCAACGCCTAAGGTTTTGTGTACGTTGGATTGGTCTCCCCAGTGGCGACTTAATTTCCACAGAAGTTGTAGAGTAATCAATTTACACGTCAGTAATGCTTGGAGATATTTACAACGCCCAGCGCAGTAGTGGCAGTATCCACCAGCAGAGCATAGTAGCCGTTAGATTAATCTGTTCATTTGTGATTATAATTACACAGTTCTTCTAGAATAATCAATGCATACATTAGTTGTGGCAAGAGATGTTTACCATTTCTATTACAGCAGTTGGTGCATCCACCAGTAGAGCAACGTAGCCGTTGGATTAAGCTGTTCAGTGATGATATGAATTCTACTGCAATTCTGGAAAGTCAATGGTCTGTCCTTTTAAACCTCGAGAAAAAATTTAATTGACGAAACAGCACTGAGTACAGACGTCATCGCTGTAATTTAGGCGTTGGAATAAATATTCCACTTAAAATTTATGTTCAACCGCAATTCTAGGACAATCAATGTATAATACGATTATCGCTACAGATATTTACAATTGGCAGTACGGTATTTATAACATCCATCAACGGAGCACTGCATTCGCTGAATGCGTCTGTTCAATGATGATGTAGATTCTATAGCGGTATCAGAATGACAAAAGACAGATCCGTTATAGCTGAAGATATTCAGAGTTGACACAACTGTACTGATTACAGGAGTAATCACATTACTGCTGTCACTGGATTTATATGTTCACTGATGATTTAAATTGAACAGTATTTCTAGAAAGATCAAGGTATACAACGGTTATGGAGAGAAGTATCTAAAATCCCCAAAATGGTAGTTGGTGCATCCACCATTGGA
Organism: Eufriesea mexicana; assembly: GCF_001483705.2. Taxonomy (NCBI): domain Eukaryota; kingdom Metazoa; phylum Arthropoda; class Insecta; order Hymenoptera; family Apidae; genus Eufriesea; species Eufriesea mexicana. Next base: position 7,714 of record NW_016932837.1, read on the forward strand.
TCACAGTAGCCGTTGGATTAAGCTCTACAGTGATGACCTAAATTCTATTGCAATTCTGGAAAGACCAGATACTGACCCATTAGCCCTCGAGAAATTAATAACTGGCGAAGCAGCCCTGAGTGCAGACATCATCGCCACAATGTTTGCTTTTGAACAACCTGTTCACTTATGATTTATGTTCGACAGAAATTCTTAGGTAATCAATGTACGTTACGGTTGTGGCTAGAGATATTTCTAATTGACTGTACGGTCCTCAGTACAGCCACCAATAGTATACTGCAGCCGTTTGATTGATCTGTTCAATGATGTTATATAGTATGTACTGCAGTTCTAGAGCAATCAATGTATGTATCTGTAATGGGCAGAAATACTTAAAATTGCCACTACGGTAGTTGGTGTATCCATCAATAGGGCACCGTAGTCGTTGGATTAATCTGTTCAGAGAAGATTTACATTGCAAAGCTAGTCTGTGATGGACATTGCACATTACGGTTATAGTTACAGTTATTTACAATCGTCAGTTCGGTAATTAGTACATCCTACAACAGAGAATTTTCGCCGTTGGATTGACCTCTTCTGTGACGGTATACGTTCCATAGCTATTCTAGAATGACAAAAGGCATATGCGTTATAGCTCGACATATTAGCAACTGTCATAGCAGTACCGAGGACTGCCACCATAGGAGATTTGCAGCCGTTGGATAAATCTGTCCACTGATGATGTAGATTATATTGCAATTATAGAATGACAAAAGACGGATACGTTTCGGCTCGAGATATTAACAACTGACAACACAGTAATAAGTACTGCCGTCACCACAATACTGTAGCCTTTGCATTAACTTGCTCACGAATGACGTAAATTTAACTGTAGTTCAAGAATAATCAACGTATACAATAGTTATGTATACAGATATTTACAATTCCCTGTGCGGTAGTAGGTGCATCCACCAATACAACACCGTAGCATTTGCTTAACCAGTCCAGTGATGACTTAAATTCCACACTAGTTCTAGAGCATTCAAAGCAAACATCATTTACGGCAATAGATATTGTCACTCCCTGGTACGGTAATTGGTACATTAATCAAAATACAGATGCAGCCGTTTCATTTATCTTTTCAGTGATGATTTAAATAGTATTACAATCCTGGAATGACGAAGGACTTACCCAATATCGCACGAGGCCCTTACAACTGATGAAACAGCACTCAGTACACCCATCATCATACATCTCTGGCAGATTCACCAACTTGTTCAAGGATAACTAAATTTTAACAACTCTGGGATAATCATTGTATGGCACACGTATGCATGTTGACATTTACAATTCACATTACGGTACGCAATACACCCATCAACGTTGCACTGTAGCAGTTGGATTCGCCAGTCCAATAACAATGTAGATTCTGTAGCGATTCTGCAGTGACAAGGGTCATTTCCGTTAAAGCTCGTGATATTAACTGTAGACAGAATTGTGCAGAGTACAGAGACCATCACCGTAGCCGTTGGATTAACCAGTTCTGTGATAATTTAAATTATATAGCAAATCTGGGAAGTCAATATATAGTACGATTATGGCTAGTGTTATTCACAGTAGACAGTACGGTTCTTTGTACGTCCATCAACAGGGCGCTGCACCCGTTGCACTAGTCTGCGAAATGATGATTGAGGTTCCATAGCAATTCTAGAATAACAAAGACATACACGTTATACCTCGGGATATTAAAAACCGACAACACAGCCCTAAGTCCAGCCATCTTCACAGTACATTAGCCGTTGGATTAATTTGTTCACTGATGACATAAATTCCACAGATCTTCTAGTATAATCAATGTACGCATCTGTTATGGCTGGAGACATTGACAATTCACAGTGCGGTAGCTGCTGCACCCACACACAAAGCACTGTAGCCGTTGGATTAAGATGTGCATTGACGATGTTCGTTCCACAGCAGTTCTAGAATGGTCAACGCTTGGTAGCGTTATGGCTAGAGACATTTGCAATTGACTGTTCGTTACATAGCCATTTCCAAGAACCGTTTGTTTAGCCCCTTCAGTGATGATGCAGGCTGTTTAGCAGTTCTAGAATGACAAACGACACTTCCGTTATATCTCGAATTATTGAAAATCGACGTAACAGGCCTGAGTACAGACATAATGAAATTTCTTTAGCCGTTGCATTAATTTGGTCACTCATGACTTAATTTCCACAGTAATTCTAGTGTAATCAATGTATTCAACAGCTATGGCTAGACATATATACAATTCCCAGTACGGTATTTGTGACATCCATTTATGGAGCTATGTACCCGTTGGATTAAGCTGCTCAGTGGTGATATAAATACTCATGCATCTCTATAACGACAAAGGGCTGGTCCATTATCGCTCTAGATATTAACAATCGACGGATCAGTACTGAGTAACGCGACAATAACAGTAAATTGGCCGTTGTACTTATTTGCACGCTTATAATTATATTTTAACTGCAACTCCAGAATAAACAAAGCTTGGTACTGTTATGGCTACAGATATTTACAATTGACAGTACGGTATTTAGTACATTCATCAACGGATCATTGTAGCGGTTGAATTATACCGTTAAATGAAGATGTAGTTTCTATAACAACTCTATGGTGACAAAAGAGAGATCTGCTGTAGTTCAAGTTATTAACAATTGACATAACAGTACTCAGTACAGCCATAGTCACAGCACTGCAGCTGCTAGATAAATCAGTGCACTGATGATTTAAATTCCACAGTTGCTCTAGATTTATCTATGTATACATCAATTATGGGCAGAGGTATTTACCATTCCCGGAAGAACGTACGTCCACTGCTGGAGCACTGCAGCCATTGGATTAATCTGTTCAGCGATGACATAAGTTCCACAGGAGTTCTAGAGTAGTCAATTTATACATCTGTTATTGCTACAGATTATAACGTTACCCAGTACTGTAGTTGGGACGTCCACCAATGAAGCAATTTTGGCGCTGGATTTAGCTGTTCAGTGATGGTTCAATTAGCTTCGCTACTCTAGATTGGAAATGGACTGCACAATTATCGCTCGAGAAATTAACAAATGACGAAACAGTACAGAGTACAGCCATTATCACATTACTTTAGCCGTTGGACAAATTTGTTCACAGGTAACTTAAGTGCAACATCAAATCTAGGATAATCAATAACTAGTCTAGAGATATCTACAATTGACAGTACGGTTTTCAGTGCATTAACAAATATGGCACAGTAGAAGTTGGATTGCTCTGTGCAGTGATGACTTCAATTCCGCTGGAGTTCTAGAATTAACAGTGAATACATCAGTTACAGCGAGAGATATTTACTGCTTCAAGTACAGTAGTTGGTGCATCCACAAATATAGCAATGTATCCGCGGGATTAAGCTGTTCAGTGTCGATTTAAATTCTATTGGAAATCTAGAATGATGAAGGACCGGCCCATTGTCGCTCGAGGCATTAACAATTGACGAAAGAGTGCTGAGTGCAGTCATCATGACAGTCCTTTAGCCGTTTAACTAGTTTGATCAATGACAAAAATTTAATAGCAAATGTTGAATAATCAACATATAGTGCCATTATGGTTGTAGATATCTACAACTTACAGTGCGGTACTTATTTCATCCATCAACAGAGGACAATAGCCGACAGTTTAACCTATTCATATAATGTATTCATAACCTAATCAGTATAATCAATGCTTATTACTCTTATGGCTACAAAAATTTACAATTGACAGAACGGAACTTAGTATTTCCGACAACGGAGTACTGTAGCCGTTGTATTAACCTGTTCAAAGATAATGTATATTCTAGAGCAATTATACTATGACATAAGACAGATCCGTTATCGCTCGAGGTACTAATGATTAACATAAGTGTTCTGCGTACAGCCGCCGTCACAGCACTGCAGCAGGTGGATAAGTCTGTACGCTGGTGACTTTTCTCCGCAGTAGTTCTAGAATAATCAATGTGTACGTCTGTCATGGATGGAGATATTAAATATTCTCAGTACGGTATTTAGGGCATCCACCAATGGAGCAATGGTGCCGTTGGTTTAAGCTGCTCAGTCATGATCTAGATCCACTTGCAATTCCATGATGACACGGACTGCCCCATTATCGCTCGAGGCACTAGCAATTGACGAAAGAGTACTGTGTACATAAATCATTATATTGCTTTGCACGTTGAGATAATTTCCTCACATATAATATAAGTTCAACTGCAATTCTAGTATAATCAATGCTTAGTACGCCTATGGCAACAGATATTTACAATTGACAGAGCGGAACGTAGTACATCCTACAACGGAGAGATGTAGCCGGAGGATTAACCTCTACAATGATAATGCATGTCCTATAGCAGTTATACATTTACTTCAGACAGATCCGTTATGTTTCGAGATATTAACAATTGACATGACAGTATCGAATACAGCCATTATCGTAGTACTGAAGCCGCTGGATTGATCTTTTCAGTGAAAACATAGAATCTACAGGATTGCTACAATAATCAATGCATACTATGCATTCTAGAATAATCCATGCATACGTCAATTATAGCTGGAGACATTTCCCGTTCCCAGTAGCATAGTTGGAACATGTACCTGTAGGGCAATGTAGCCGTTGGATTAAGCAGTTCATTGAAGGCATATATTATATTGCAATTCTAGAATCACAAAGGGATGGCCCATTATCCCTCGAGACATTGACGTTTGACATAACAGCACTGAGTACAGCCATCATTACAGTACCGCAACCGCTGGATTAATCTGTTCAGTGATTATATATGTTCCTCGTTAGTTCTATAATAATCAATGTGTACATCAGGCATAGGTAGGGTTATTTACAATTCCCTTTGCGGTAGTTGGTGTATCAAGAAGAAGAGCACTGTAACCAATGGATTAATCTGTTCGCCGATGACACAAATTCCACAGCAGTTCGTTAGAGTAATCAATGTATACACCAGTTATGCATAGAGATATTACATACCGCAGAACGGTAGATGTTGCATCCACCAATGAAGTACTGCAGTCAATGGATTAATCTGTTCATCGATGTTATATATTCTATTGCAGTTAATGAGTGAAAATGGACGGAAACTTTAACGCTTGAGAAAATAGCAATTGACGAGACAGGACTGAGTACAGCCATCATAACTATGCTGCAGCCGTTGGATTAATATGTTCACTGGTGATTTGAATTCAGCAGAAGTTGTAGAATAACCAATGTATACAACAGTTTTGTATAGAGATATTTACAATACCCAGTATGGCATCTGTTACATCAGCCAAGAGGGCACAGCAGCCATTAGATTAGTCTGTCCAATGATGATATATATTCCACAGTAGTTCATAGAATAATCAATGCATATATCAGTTATGGCTAGAGATATTACAAGATGAAAGTACGGTTCTTAGTACATTCACCACTAGAGCACTATAGCCGTAGGAGTAATCTCTTCAGCGATGATTTAAGTTCAATTGCAATTCTGGCAGAGAGATGGACCTTCAAATTATCTCTCAAGCAATTAACAAGTATCGAAACCGTACCGAGTGCAGCCATGGACACTGTACTGTAACCGCTGGATTAATTTTCTCACTGATATCCAAATTAAACAGCAATTCTAGAATAATCATTGTATCTTGCGGTTACGACGAGAGATATTTAAAATTGGCTGTACGGAACACAGTACGTCCATCAGCAGCGCACTGTAGCCTCTGGAATGATACATTCAATGATGACTTATACTCTATAGCAATTCTAGAGTGACAAGAGACAGGTCCATTACCTCTCGATGCATTAACAACTGACAACACAGTACTGTGTACAGTCTTCGTCACTGCACTGCTGCCTATGCATTAATTTGATCACTGATGTCTTTAATTCAACAGTATTTCTGGGATAAACAATATATACATCAGTTATGGCTAGAAATATTTAAAATACCCTGCACGGTAGTTCAGGCATCCGCCAACGCTGCACACTACCCGTTGCAATGAGTTGCTCACTCATGACATATGTACAATTGCAATTCTAGAATGGCAAAAGGCAGATGCGTCATTGCTTGAAATATTAACATTTGACATGAGAGTTCAGAGTACAGCCATCATCAATGCACGGCAGCCATCGGATTAATATGTACACTGATGATTTATATTCCACAGCAGTTCTAGACTTATCAGTTTGTAAATATATTATGGCCTGGTGCATTTACAGTTGCCAGTACTGTAGTTGCCACATCAACCAACAGATCGTTCCAGCCTTTGGATTAATATGCCCAGTGATGTCTTAAACTCCAAAGCATGTATAGGGTGGTCAATGAATGGGACGCTTATGGCAAGAGATATCTCCAATTTGCAGTACGTCTCCTGGAACATGCGTCAACAGAGCACTGTAGCCTTTCGATTGATCTGCTAAATGATGATTTTGATTCTACAGCAATTCTAGAATGACAAAAGAGATATTCGTCATAGCTCGAGATATTAATAATTTGGCATAGCAGTACTGAGTACAGCCGTTAGCACAGTCTTGCAGACACCGATATTATGTTTTCAATGAAGACTTCGTTTCCACAGCAGTTCTAGAATAAACAATGTATACAACTGTTATAGATAGGGAAAATTAGAATCTCCAGTGCGGTAGTTGGTACATCCTCCAGCAGTGCTCTGCAGCATTTGGATTAATCAGTTCAGTGATGATTTAAATTCAATTGGTGTTCAAGAATAATCAATGTATACATCAGTTATAGATAGAGATATTAACAATTCCCAGTACGGTTGCAGAGCATCCACCAAGGGAATAATGTAGCCGTTGTAATAAGCTGTCCAGTGATGACTTAAATCCTTTTGCAGTCCTAGAATGATAAAGGATTGACACTTTATCGTTCGGGATATTTTCAATTGACGAAAGAATGCTGAGTACAGCCATCACCGCAGTCCCTTTCAGTTGGACTAATCTGTTCACTGATAACTTAAATGTAACGGCAGTTTTAGAAAAATCAATATATGGTACCGTCTTGCCTAGAGTTATTTACAATTGACAGTGCGATACATAGTACATTCACCAACGGAGCACTGTAGCCGTTAGATTAAATTCTATGTTCATGATTTAGATTCTATAGCAATTCTGGAATGACATAATTCATATCCATTACAGCCAAAGAAGTTTACTACCTGCATAACTGTACCGTACACAGCAGTCATCACAATATTATATACAATATTGCAGCAGTTGGATTCCTGTGTTCCTGCTTATTTAAATTTCACGATGGTTCTGGGACAGTCATTGTGTACATTGAGTATGGCTAGTCATAATTACAATTCCCATGTCAGTACTTGGAACATTCTCCAATAGAGCGCTGTAGCTTTTGGATTAATCTATTGTGTCTTGATATAAATGCTATTTCAATTCTAGAATGACAAAAGCCTGGCCCAATGTCGCTCGAAACATAAACAATTGAGGAAACGGTATTGAGTACAGCCATCACCACAGTGCTTTAGTCGTTGAAACAGATTCTTCACTTATAACCTATGTTTCACTGCAGCTCAAGAATAATCAATTCACTCTACGACTATGGCTACAGATATTTATAATTGTCAATACGGTACTACGTACATCCATCAACAGAGCACTGTAGCTGTTGGGTTATTCTGTCTAATGACACTAGAATGGCAAAGGACTGGCCCGTTGTCCCTGTAGGTATTAACAAGTGGCTAAACATTAATGAGTACAGCGATCATTACTGTATCCTAGACGTTTTATTAATTTGCTCACTGAAGGCGTAAATTCCAAGGCAAGTCTGGAGTTATCAATACAGGGCCCGGTTTTGGCTGGAGATATTTGAAACTGACCCGACGATTCGAAGCACATCCATCAACATGGCACTATAGGCGTTGTATTAAACTTTCAATTGTGGCATATATCATATAGCCTTTTCAGAATGACAGAAGGCTGATACCCTACAGCTAGTGATATTAACAAATGAAATGGCAGTAATGAGTATAGCCATCAGCACAGTACTGCAGCGGTTGGTTTACTCTGTTCCCTGATGATGAATTATCCACAGTAGCTCCAGAATTATCAATGTATGCGTCAGCTATGGCTAGAAATATTCATAATTCCCAGTACGATTTTTGGTACATCCACTTACAGAGCACTGTTGCGATGAGATTAATCTGCCCATCGATGACTTAAATTCTGTAGCAATTATAGAAGAACGTATGTGTAGATCAGTTATTGCTGGACATAATTATAATTCGCTGTACTCTACTTGACACATCCACCTACAGAGCACAGTAACCGTTGTAATTAGACTGTCCACGAATGATTTGCACACTATAGCTATCCTAGAAAGAACAAAGCATAGATCAAGTATCGGTAGTGGTATTGACAGATAACAAAACGGTATTGAGGATACCCATCAAAGGAGCAAAGTAATCGATTGATTATTCTGTTGATTTATGATATAAATTCTTTGGCAATTATAGAGTAATCAATGAAGAGAACCGTTATGTCCAGTCATAGTCATATTTGGCAGTAATATGACTGGTACCTTCTCCTACAGAGCACTGTAGCCGCTCGATTAATTTGTTCACTGATGATTTAAACTCTGTAGCAGTTCCAGAAGCATCAAATGATTGCAACACATATATATTTAGCGATATTGACAAACAACAGTTCCGTACTGATTGCATCCATCTTCACAGTCCTGTAGCCAATGAGTTTACCTTTTCGCTGACCATCTAATTTGTTCTGCAATTGTAGTCCGATCAGTGGATAGAGCAATTGTTGCTTGCGACATTGGCATATGTCAATGCAATACTGAGCATAGTCATCATTATGCTACTGTAGCTATTTCATTAATTTCATCACTGACCATTCAAACTCCGCAGCAACCCTAGATTAAGCAATGCATAGATCGGTTATGGCTCTCGATATCAGCAATTGACGACACAGTACCGAGTACAGCCGCCATCATTGTAAGATGGCCGATTTAATTGTCAGTTCACTTATTAAGTAAATTTCACGGCCATTATAGAATGAATAGGTTATATATCATTCACGTCTAGAGATGTGCACAATCGGCAGCACGCTGCTTACTGCCTGCAGGAACTGAGTATTGTAGCCGTTGGTATTATCTGCTCGCTGATGATCTAAACTATGTAGCAATTGCAGATTGGTTAGTGTATACATCATGTATCGGTATTGATATTGACATTTGGCAATACATTACTGAGGGTGACCATATAAACAACTCCATAGCGATTGAATTATTCTGCTCACTGATCCACTAATCTCTTCAGCAATTGTAGAATGATCAATGGATACAGATGTTGCAGTTTGAGACGTTGACATTATCAATACAGTACTGAGCATAGCAATCATCAGAACACTGCAACCGTTTGACTAACCATGTCACTGGTAATTTAAATTCGATAGCAATTCTAGAAAGACATAGGGCATATCCATTGTACTGAGGAAACATAGTACTGAGAACAGCCGTCATCACTGTATTGTAGTCGCTGGAAGTATATGCTCACCGGTGATTCATGTTTCACGACAATTCTAAAATGATCAACGTATGGAACCGTTATGGCAAGAAATGTTTACAATTGGGGTACGCTGCTCTGTACATAAGCTAACTAGTCGCCTACCTGGCTTTGAGCAGTGCGGTCGATTTCACGTCGCTCCGCGTTCCGAGTCAAGTTCGGTGTCTAAATCTAAGGATTTCTTCGAGAAAGTGACATCAGAGGAATTGTGAAGTGGACGTCTACCAGTGGCCGGAATTCTGTGTTGCTGGAAGGATTTTCATGGGAGAAAGCAGAAGATAGGTGTTTTGGCGTCTCCGCCGCTCGCCGGTTACGCGCCTGGATACTCGATCTTCGATCTTGCAAGAACTGGGAAGAGGAGGGACTTCCCTCCAATTGTGCTTGTGTAGTCTTGCAGTGTGCTCATTTTGAGCAATAGATCTCAGTGATCAGCGAACCACAAGTGGAATTAGAAGAATTTCAAGAAAATAATATTGACAGGCGGCCATCCTGGACGCCACGTAGCACGGAGCCGTAGCGTCGGTCGAGTGTACCGGACGCCTACCGCGGAGCGGTCTAACGGTACCTGATGGTATCCCGTTATCTGCAGCGGACTGGTCAAGGACGAACGCGCGAACAGAAATAGAAGATACAATAAAAATATAACAAACTCAATATCTAATTCTTTGGCATCGACACTCGCAGCATTAACAATAGTAATAATAATTAATAATATTAATAACTAATATAAACTCAAGATTAAAACTAAAATTAAAATAGTTAAAGCTGTTCAGCGTTGATATTTATTGCCTTGCAATTCTAGAATGACAAAGGGCGGGACCATTATCTCTCGAGGCATTGACAATAGACGACAGAGCACTGAGTACAGCAATTATCACAATCCTTTGGCTCATGGACTAATTTCTCCACTTATAATTAATGCCTAACTGCAACCCTAGTCTAATCAATGCTTATTACTCTTATGGCTACAAAAATTTACAATTGACAGAACGGAACTTAGTATTTCCGACAACGGAATACTGTAGCCGTTGTATTAACCTGTTCAAAGATAATGTATATTCTGGAGCAATTATACTATGACATAAGACAGATCCGTTATCGCTCGAGGTACTAATGATTAACATAAGTGTTCTGCGTACAGCCGCCGTCACAGCACTGCAGCAGGTGGATAAGTCTGTACGCTGGTGACTTTTCTCCGCAGTAGTTCTAGAATAATCAATGTGTACGTCTGTCATGGATGGAGATATTAAATATTCTCAGTACGGTATTTAGGGCATCCACCAATGGAGCAATGTTGCCGTTGGATTAAGCTGCTCAGTCATGATCTAGATCCACTTGCAATTCCATGATGACACGGACTGGCCCATTATCGCTCGAGGCACTAGCAATTGACGAAAGAGTACTGTGTACATAAATCATTATATTGCTTTGGACGTTGAGATAATTTCCTCACATATAATATAAGTTCAACTGCAATTCTAGTATAATCAATGCTTAGTACGCCTATGGCAACAGATATTTACAATTGACAGAGCGGAACGTAGTACATCCTACAACGGAGAGATGTAGCCGGAGAATTAACCTCTACAATGATAAAGCATGTCCTATAGCAATTATACATTTACTTCAGACAGATCCGTTATGTTTCGAGATATTAACAATTGACATGACAGTACCGAATACAGCCATTATCGCAGTACTGCATCCGCTGGATTGATCTTTTCAGTGAAGACATAGAATCCACAGGATTTCTACAATAATCAATGCATACTATGCATTCTAGAATAATCCATGCATACGTCAATTATAGCTGGAGACATTTCCCGTTCCCAGTAGCATAGTTGGTACATGTACCTATAGGGCAATGTAGCCGTTGGATTAAGCAGTTCATTGAAGGCATATATTATATTGCAATTCTAGAATCACAAAGGGATGGCCCATTATCCATCGAGACATTGACGTTTGACATAACAGCACTGAGTACAGCCATCATTACAGTACCGCAGCCGCTGGATTAATCTGTTCAGTGATTATATATGTTCCTCGTTAGTTCTATAATAATCAATGTGTACATCAGGCATAGGTAGGGTTATTTACAATTCCCTTTGCGGTAGTTGGTGTATCAAGAAGAAGAGCACTGTAACCAATGGATTAATCTGTTCGCCGATGACACAAATTCCACAGCAGTTCGTTAGAGTAATCAATGTATACACCAGTTATGCATAGAGATATTTACATACCGCAGAACGGTAGATGTTACATCCACCAATGAAGTACTGCAGTCAATGGATTAATCTGTTCATCGATGTTATATATCCTATTGCAATTAATGAGTGAAAATGGACGGAAACTTTAACGCTTGTGAAAATAGCAATTGACGAGACAGGACTGAGTGCAGCCATCATAACTGTGCTGCAGCCGTTGGATTAATATGTTCACTGGTGATTTGAATTCAGCAGAAATTGTAGAATAACCAATGTATACAACAGTTTTGTATAGAGATATTTACAATACCCAGTATGGCATCTGTTACATCAGCCAAGAGGGCACAGCAGCCATTAGATTAGTCTGTCCAGTGATGATATATATTCCACAGTAGTTCATAGAATAATCAATGTATATATCAGTTATCGCTAGAGATATTACAAGACGAAAGTACGGTTCTTAGTACATTCACCACTAGAGCACTGTAGCCGTAGGAATAATCTCTTCAGCGATGATTTAAGTTCTATTGCAATTCTGGCAGAGAGATGGACCTTCAAATTATCTCTCAAGCAATTAACAAGTATCGAAACCGTACCGAGTGCAGCCATGGACACTGTACTGTAACCACTGGATTAATTTTCTCACTGATATCTAAAATTAAACAGCAATTCTAGAATAATCATTGTATCTTGCGGTTACGACGAGAGATATTTAAAATTGGCTGTACGGAACACAGTACGTCCATCAGCAGCGCACTGTAGCCTCTGGAATGATACATTCAATGATGACTTATACTCTATAGCAATTCTAGAGTGACAAGAGACAGGTCCATTACCTCTCGATGCATTAACAACTGACAACACAGTACTGTGTACAGTCTTCGTCACTGCACTGCTGCCTATGCATTGCACCAACGCTGCACACTACCCGTTGCAATGAGTTGCTCACTCATGACATATGTACAATTGCAATACTAGAATGGCAAAAGGCAGATGCGTCATTGCTTGAAATGTTAACATTTGACATGAGAGTTCAGAGTACAGCCATCATCAATGCACGGCAGCCATCGGATTAATATGTACACTGATGATTTATATTCCACAGCAGTTCTAGACTTATCAGTTTGTAAATATATTATGGCCAGGTGCATTTACAGTTGCCAGTACTGTAGTTGCAACATCAACCAACAGATCACTCCAGCCTTTGGATTAATATGCCCAGTGATGTCTTAAACTCCAAAGCATGTATAGGGTGGTCAATGAATGGGACGCTTATGGCAAGAGATATCTCCAATTTGCAGTACGTCTCCTAGAACATGCGTCAACAGAGCACTGTAGCCTTTCGATTGATCTGCTAAATGATGATTTTGATTCTACAGCAATTCTAGAATGACAAAAGAGATATTCGTCATAGCTCGAGATATTAATAATTGGCATAACAGTACTGAGTACAGCCGTTAGCACAGTCTTGCAGGCACCAATATTATGTTTTCAATGATGACTTCGTTTCCACAGCAGTTCTAGAATAACCAATGAATACAACTGTTATAGATAGGGAAAATTAGAATCTCCAGTGCGGTAGTTGGTACATCCTCCAGCAGGGCTCTGCAGCCTTTGGATTAATCAGTTCAGTGATGATTTAAATTCAATTGGTGTTCAAGAATAATCAATGTATACATCAGTTATAGATAGAGATATTAACAATTCCCAGTACGGTTGCAGAGCATCCACCAAGGGAATAATGTAGTCGTTGTAATAAGCTGTCCAGTGATGACTTAAATCCTTTTGCAGTCCTAGAATGATAAAGGATTGACCCTTTATCGTTCGGGATATTATCAATTGACGAAAGAGTGCTGAGTACAGCCACCACCGCAGTCCCTTTCAGTTGGACTAATCTGTTCACTGATAACTTAAATGTAACGGCAGTTTTAGAAAAATCAATATATGGTACCGTCTTGCCTAGAGTTATTTACAATTGACAGTGCGATACATAGTACATTCACCAACGGAGCACTGTAGCCGTTAGATTAAATTCTATGTTCATGATTTAGATTCTATAGCAATTCTGGAATGACATAATTCATATCCATTACAGCCAAAGAAGTTTACTACCTGCATAACTGTACCGTACACAGCAGTCATCACAATATTGCAGCAGTTGGATTCCTGTGTTCCTGCTTATTTAAATTTCACGGTGGTTCTGGTACAGTCATTGTGTACATAGAGTATGGCTAGTTATAATTACAATTCCCATGTCAGTACTTGGAACATTCTCCAATAGAGCGCTGTAGCTTTTGGATTAATCTATTGTGTCTTGATATAAATGCTATTTCAATTCTAGAATGACAAAAGCCTGGCCCAATGTCGCTCGAAACATAAACAATTGAGGAAACGGTATTGAGTACAGCCATCACCACAGTGCTTTAGTCGTTGAAACAGATTCTTCACTTATAACCTATGTTTCACTGCAGCTCAAGAATAATCAATTCACTCTACGACTATGGCTACAGATATTTATAATTGTCAATACGGTACTACGTACATCCATCAGCAGAGCACTGTAGCTGTTGGGTTATTCTGTCTAATGATGATTGAAGTCCCTTTGAGACACTAGAATGGCAAAGGACTGGCCGTTGTCCCTGTAGGTATTAACATGTGGCTAAACATTAATGAGTACAGCGATCATCACTGTATCCTAGACGTTTCATTAATTTACTCACTGAAGGCGTAAATTCCAAGGCAAGTCTGGAGTTGTCAATACAGGGTCCGGTTTTGGCTGGAGATATTTGAAACTGACCCGACGATTCGTAGCACATCCATCAACATGGCACTGTAGGCGTTGTATTAAACTTTCAATTGTGGCATATATCATATAGCCTTTCTAGAATGACAGAAGGCTGATACGCTACAGCTCGTGATATTTACAAATGAGATGGCAGTACTGAGTATAGCCATCAGCACAGTACTGCAGCGGTTGGTTTACTCTGTTCCCTGATGATGAATTATCCACAGTAGCTCCAGAATTATCAATGTATGCGTCAGCTATGGCTAGAAATATTCATAATTCTCAGTACGATTTTTGGTACATCCACTTACAGAGCACTGTTGCGATTAGATTAATCTGCTCATCGATGACTTAAATTCTGTAGCAATTATAGAATAACGTATGTGTAGATCAGTTATGGCTGGACATAATTATAATTGGCTGTACTCTACTTGACACATCCACCTACAGAGCACAGTAACCGTTGCATTAGACTGTCCACGAATGATTTGCACACTATAGCTATCCTAGAAAGAACAAAGCATAGATCAAGTATCGGTAGTGGTATTGACAGATAACAAAACGGTATTGAGGATACCCATCAAAAGAGCAAAGTAATCGATTGATTATTCTGTTGATTTATGATATAAATTCTTTGGCAATTATAGAGTAATCAATGAAGAGATCCATTATGTCCAGTCATAGCCATATTTGGCAGTAATATGACTGGTACCTTCTCCTACAGAGCACTGTAGCCGTTCGATTAATTTGTTCACTGATGATTTAAACTCTGTAGCAGTTCCAGAAGTATAAACTGATGCAACACGTATATATTTAGTGATATTGACAAACAACAGTTCCGCACTGATTGTATCCATCTTCACAGTCCTGTAGGCAATGAGTTTACCTTTTTCGTTGACCATCTAATTTGTTCTGCAATTGTAGTCCGATCAGTGGATAGAGCAATTGTTGCTGGCGACATTGGCATATGTCAATGCAATACTGAGCATGGTCACCATTATGCTACTGTAGCCATTTCATTAATTTCATCACTGACCATTCAAATTCCGCAGCAACCCTAGATTAAGTAATGCATAGATCGGTTATGGCTCTCGATATCAGCAATTGACGACACAGTACCGAGTACAGCCGCCATCATTGTAAGGTGGCCGATTTAATTGTCAGTTCACTTATTAAGTAAATTACACGGCCATTATAGAATGAATAGGTTATATATCATTCACGTCTAGAGATGTGCACAATCGGCAGCACGCTGCTTACTGCATGCAGGAACTGATCATTGTAGCCGTTGGTATTATCTGCTCGCTGATGATCTAAACTATGTAGCAATTGCAGATTGGTTAGTGTATACATCATGTATCGGTATTGATATTGACATTTGGCAATACATTACTGAGGGTGGCAATATAAACAACTCCATAGCGATTGAATTAATCTGCTCACAGATTCACTAATCTCTTCAGCAATTGTAGAATGATCAATGGATAGAGATGTTGCAGTTTGAGACGTTGACATTATCGATACAGTACTGAGCATAGCAATCATCAGAACACTGCAACCGTTTGACTAACCAGGTCACTGATAATTTAAATTCGATAACAATTCTAGAAAGACAAAGGGCATATCCATTGTACTGAGGAAACATAGTACTGAGAACAGCCGTCATCACTGTATTGTAGTCGCTGGAAATATCTGTTCACCGGCGATTCATGTTTCACGACAATTCTAAAATGATCAATGTATGGAACCGTTATGGCAAGAAATGTTTACAATTGGGGTACGCTGCTCAGTACATAAGCTAACAGAGGACTGTAGTCGTCGGATTAGTGTGTTGATTAATGCGATAATTTCTGTAGCACTTCTAGAACGTCCAACGGCCGATCCATAATCCCCCCAGGCATTAACAAACGACAAAGGAGTACCAAGCACAACCAATGTCACAGTACTGTAGCCATTGGATTGATATGATCACCGATGATTTTAGTTTCACTACAAATCCAAAATGATCTATGTATGGAAAAGTTATAGCTAGAGGTACTTACAATTGGGAGCTGGGTACCTGGTTCACCCACCAACAGATTACTGTTGCCGATGGATTAATTTGTTCAGCGATGATGTTAATTCTATAGCGATGCCAGAATGACGAAAGACAGATGCGTTACTGCTAGAGATGTTAACAATTGGCAACAAAGTATTGCGTACAGCAACAATGATTGTTGTGTAGCAATTGTGTTAGTTTGTGCTCCGATAGTTTGAATTGCACAGCAATTCTAGAGTAACCAATGTAGGGCCAGATCAATGAATCAATATTTACATCTGGCAGTACGGTACATATTGCATGCACCGAAGCAGCACTGTAGCCAGTGGATTAATCTATTCAATTATGAATTATATTTTGTAGCAACCCTAGAATGACAAATTACAGATCTGTTATATCGCCAGGCATTCCCAACTGACATAGCAAGACTGAGTACAACTGTCACCACAGTAACGCATGAGTTGGATTAATTTGCTCACCGATGACATAAATTCAACAGCAATTTATAATAGTCAACTTATAGCACGTTTATGGCTAGAGATATTTGGAATTGAGGGTACGGTACTTAGTCGATAAACTAGCAGAGCTCCGTAGCATTTGGATTACTCTGTTCAATCACGATTTAGGTTTTATAACATTTCTAGGATGTCAACCGATATATCCATTACCCCACGAGAGATTATCAATTGACACCACTGTACTGAGTGCAGCCATCCTTACGGTACTGTACTCGTTGTATTATTTTGTTCATTGACGATTTAAATTCCACTGCCATTCTGGAATAATCAGTGTGTAGTGCGGTTATGGCTGGAGATATTTGCAATTGACATAAAGGGACCCAGTAGCTCCAGCAGCAGAGCGCTGCAGCCGTTGGATTAACATGTTCAATAAAGATTGCATTATGTGGCGATCCTAGAATAGTAAATTACATTTCCATTACATCGCCGGCACTTAACAATTTTCATAGCAGGACTGAGTACGCGGATCATGAATGTATCGTAGCCATTG
>NW_016932838.1:0-215 GCF_001483705.2 Eufriesea mexicana
CCAACCTAACCAAACATATCGTAGCCAAATGCAACGTAACTCAACCTAAAGTGCCGCGGCGTCAATTAGTGGCCTCCTCAGAGCCAACCAGGACACATTAGTGGATAGTAGAAAGCAAAAATCGATAGAGTTGCAGTCCATACCAGAAATGTCGAAGCTACCCAAACCTAACCCAAAACCAACATAACATAGCCAAACATAGCATAAGTCAACCT
>NW_016932839.1:0-403 GCF_001483705.2 Eufriesea mexicana
CCCTTATATAGCGGCGGCCGGGCGAAGTTCGACGAAAATTTCCGAACTATACCGATTTCTTTAGAAGTAACTTTTTCGCTGTAATAACTAATAATTTATTGACTTTTTTGACTTTTATCGTTAATATACTTTGCAAACTATTTGCTATCAATAATTTTAATTTGTCAGTAGCAATAAATGTAATGATTTATTAACTTTTTTGAGTTATGGATACATTTTAACACGAATATGTTGTTTGTTTAAGTAGGAGCTAATAATTTATTAACTTTTTTGACCTTTATCGTTAATATACGTTGCAAAATATTTGTTATTATTAATTATAATTTGTTATTAACAATACGTAGTGAAATTCATCAGCTTTTACAATTTTTGCACAAATACGTTATATATACTAGTAATAGTC
>NW_016932840.1:0-9653 GCF_001483705.2 Eufriesea mexicana
GTCTCGGCTCGTTACCGTTAGTCAGTTACGTTCGACTAGGCTGGGTTATGCTAAGTTTGGTTAGTGAAACTTTAACTCTGGTTGTGTGCACAGCAATTCGGTGGACTCCTACGCACTACTGTGCCGTCGTATGTCTTGCTTGGCTCTCTGGATGGCAGCAATTGCGGTCTCGGTACGATAGGTAGGGTTAGGCCGTGTTTGCCTATGTTCTGTTTGTTTCGGTGTGGTTTAGGTAGTTCTGACATTTCTGATATACACTGCGTTTCTCTGGATATCAGCGTTCTACTCTCTGCTAATGTGTCCTGCTTAGCTCTGAGGAGGCCAGCAATAGCGTTCTCGGTACGTTAGGCTGAGCTATGTTCCGTTTGGTTATGTTACCAACGTTCCGTTTGGTTATGTTACCAATGGTTTGGTTACGAGATTATGGCTGTGACTTTAGCGCTACAGTCTGATATTGGGTGGATTTCTGCGCCCAACGGTGGTCTGATATTTTCTGCCTGTCCCTTGGAAAGCCAGTAATAGTGGTCTCGACGCGTTATGTATTGTCCGATTACGTTCGGTTACGTTGGGTTAGGCTAAGTTTGGTCAGGATAGCTTCAATTTTTGTGGCGTGCGGTGCTATTCGGACGATTTCTGCGCTCTACTCTGATCTAGTATGTTCTGCTTAGCACTGGGATGGGCAGCGATAGCTGCCTCTGCACGTTAGGCTGAGTTAGGCTATGTTTGAATAGTTTCAGTAGTTTTCGGTTAGGTTTGGATAGATTTGACTTTTCTGATATACGCTGCGATGCTGCGGATTTCTGCAATCTACACTGCACTAGTGTTTTCTGCTTGACTCTGGGGAGGCCAGCTATAGTGGTCTGGGCACGTTACGTTGAGTCACGTTGCGTTCGGTTAAGCTGGGTTATGCTGTGCTTAGTTACGATAGCCCCAACTTTAGTACTGTACACAGCAATTCGTGTATTTGTGCGCTCTACTGTGCTCTAGCATGTCCTGCTTGGCTCTAGGTACGGAAGCAATAGCGGTCTCGGCACGCAAGCTTGAGCGAAGCTATGTTTGCTTACGTTCTGTTTGTTTGTGTTAGATTTGGGTAGCCTCGAGTTTCCAGATATACACTGCGATTGTATGGATTTCTGCCTTCTACTCTCCACTAACGTGTTCTACTTAGCCCTGTGGGGGGCCAGCAAAAGTGGCGACGGCACGATCGGTGGAGTTATGTTATGTTTGGTTATGTTACGTTAGTTAGGTTAGGAGAGGGTGGAGGTGACTTTTGTACTATAGGCAGCTGTCCGGTGAATTCCTACGCTCTACATTGCTCTACCATACTCTGCTCGCCTCTTGGGAAGCCAGTGGTAGTGTTCCCGGTAGGTTAGGTAGAGTTAGGCTTCGTTTGGTTAGGTTAGGTTTGCCTTTGTTATTTCTGCACAGATTTGGCTTTCGCGGTATACTCTGTTGTTCGGCGAATTTCCGCCCTCTGCTGTGCCCTGCCGTGCTCAGCTTGACGCTGGGAATGCTAGCAATAGTGGTCGCGGCACGTTAGTTTCAGTCAGTCTACGTTTGGTTAGGATTGGCTGGGATACGTTGGTTTAGGTTATCTCCGACTTTTGTGCTATACAGTGTAATTTGGTGGCTTTCTGTGGCCTACTGTGCTCTATTATATTCTCTTTGTCTTCGGTGATGCCCGCAATATTCTAACCTACTCTAAGTTTGGTTAGGTTAGCTCAGGTGGGGCTGGGTTATGTTATGTTTGACTTTTGTGATATACACTGCTATTTGGTGGGTTTCAGCGCTCTACAATGCACTAGCAAACTCTGCTCGACCCTGTAGAGGCCAGTAATACTTGTCTCGACACGCTAGGTTGAGTTGGTCCTCTTTGGTTATGATTTGTTAGTTTGGGTTGGGCATGGTTAGATTTGTCTTTCGCGTATTACACTGTTATTCGGAGGAATCCTGCGCTCTACTGTGCTCTACTATACTCAGCTCGAATCTGGGGAGGCCAGCAACAGTGGTCGCGGAACGATACTCTGTGTTATGTTACGTTTGGTTTTGTTACGGTTTATTAAGTTAGGATATTGTGGCATTAACATTTTGCTGTACACTACTACACGAATACGCCAATAGTGGTGTAGGCAGGTTGGGATTAGTTACCTGCCTTTGGTTATGTTTCGCTTGGTTATGTTAGGATAGTATAACAGCGACTTTTGTGATATGCACCGGTATTCAGTCGATACCTCCGCTCTTCGTTGCACTGCTATACTCTGCTCAACACTGGGGTGTACAGCAATAGCGGTATTGGCAAGTTACGTCATGTTTGGCTACGCTGGGTTAGCTTTTGTTAGTCTAGGTTAGGTTTGGATATCTTTGACTTCTCTGCTGCACAGATGATTTCTATGGGTATCTGCGGCTTACCCTACTCTAATGTGTTCTGCTTGTCTCTGGGGAGGCCAGCAATATTGGTGGTGGCACGTTAGGTTGAGGCCTGTTACGTTTGGTATTGTTACGATTGCTTACGTTGGGATGGGATAGCATTAACTTTTGCGCTAAACACTCATACTCGGTGGACTTCTCCGCTCTACTGTGCTCTTATATGTTCTGCTTCGCTCTAGGGAGGCCAGCAATAACGTTCCGGGCACGTTTGCTTGAGTTACGTTACGTTTTCCTTGGTTAGGTTAGGACATGTTTGGTTAGGATGGCTTTCACTTTTGTGGTATACACTGCTATACGGTGGATTCCTGCGCTTTACTGAGCCCTATTGTATGCTGCTCGACTCTGCGGGGGCCGGCAATGGTTGTCATGGCAGCATAGGTTGTATCAGTGTTCGTTTGGTAATGTTACGATTGGTTAGGTTAGGCGAGCATAGCATTGACATTCATGCTGTACGCCTAGGATTTCTACGCTCTACCGTGCTCTGTATATACTGCTCGCCTGTGGTGTGGCCAGCAGTATTTGTCTCGGCAGGTTGTCCTCGGTAATGGTGCGCTAGGTTATGTTGCGCTTGGATAGGTTAGGATAGTCTAGCTTTGACTTTCGTGCTATAAACTGTCATTCTGTGGATTGCTGCCCTACACTCAGCTCTACTCCAATCTGCTTGACCCTGCGGAGGCTAGCATTTGTGGTCGTGGTACGCTACATTGCGCTTGCTAAGTCAGGTTTGGATATGTTTGTTCGTGTTAGGCTTTGGTATCTTTGACTTTTCAGATTTACATCGCGATTCTATGGATTTCTGTACTCTACTCACCGCTAATATGTTTTGCTCGGCCCTGGGGAGGCCAGCAAAAGGGCGGCGGCACGTTAGGTAGAGTTTGGTTACGTTTGGTAATGCTACGATTGCTTAGGCAACGACAGGGTACCATTGACTTTTCTGCTACATACTGCTTTTCGGTGGACATCTACAATCGACTGTGCTCTAATATGCTCCGCTTTGTTCTGGGGAGGTCAGAAATGGCGGCCGCGGCATGTCAGGTTGAGTTAGGTTACGTTTGGTTAATTTATGTTAGCAATGGTAAGGTTTGTATAGCACTGATTTTTCAGCTATGCACTGCGATTCTACGGATTCCTGCGACCTACTCTCCTTTAATATGTTCTGCATGGCACTTGGGAGGCCAGCAATAGAGGTCGCAGCACCCTAGGTTGTGTTAGATTACGTTTGGTTACGTAAGATTGGTTAGGATGAGACGGGATAGCTATGACCATTTTGCTATACACTACTATCCGGTGGACTTCTGCACTCTACTGCGCTCTAATGTGCTCTGCTTTTCTTTGGGGAGGACAACAATTGCACCCTTGGCACGTTTCTTTGAGTTAGGCTACTCTCGGTTAGGTTAGGTTTGTTTGGGATAGGTTGGGATATCTTTGACTTTCGTAAATTACACTGACATTCCATGGACCTCTGTGTACATCCCTCCTCTAATATGCCCGGTTTGGCGTAGTGGAGGCCAGCAATAGTGGGATTGGCGCGTTAGGTTTCGATGGGTTACGTTTGGTTGGGGTAGGTTAGGTCAGGTTAGGTTAGGGTAACTTTTGCCTTTCTGCTTTACACCTCTATGCTGCGTATTCCTGCGGTCTACTCTGCTCTAGTATATTCTGCTCGGCTCTGGGGAGGTCAGCAATAATGGTGTAGTCACGTTTGGTTGAATAATGTTACGTTTGGTTGTGTTACATTTGGTTAAGTAAGGAAAGGATAACTATGCGTTTTGCGCTATACACTAGTGTTCGTATGATTTCTAAGTTCCCCAATGCTCTGCTATGCCCTGCTCGAGCCTGGCGAGACCTGCAATAGAGGTCTCGGCTCGGTATGTTTAGTTATTCAACGTTTGGTTAGATTAGGCTGAGTCAGGTTAGGTTAGAAAATTTTTGACTTCTGTGCTATACACTGCTGTTTGGTGGCTCTCTGCACTCTACTGAGTTCTATAATATCCTGCTTGGCTCTGTGGTGCCCAGCAGCAGTGGTCTCGGCTCGTTAGACTAAGTCAGGTTGCGTTTGGTTATGTTACGTTTGGTTACGTTAGGATAGGGTAGCTTTGTCTTTTGTGCTATACGCCGCTATAAGGTGGACTTCGGCGCTGTGCATTGTTTTAATACGCACAGCATATCTCTCGAGAGGCCAGCAATATTATTCACGGTACGTTATGTTTGGCTATGTCACGCTAGGCTTGGCTGGGTAAGGACAGGCCATATTGAAATATCTTCGACTATTGTGCCATACACGGCAATGCGGTGTATTACTGCGCTCTACTGCGATGTTGTATGTCCTGCTTGTTTCTGGGGAGGCCAGCAATTGTGGTCCAGGCACGCTAGGTTGACTTAGGTTGCGCATGGCTAGACTAGGTTAGGATATGTTTGGTTATGATATCTTTGTCTTTTGTGCTATGCCCTGCTGCTCGGTCGATATCGGTGCAACGCGTTGCTCCACTAGCATCTGCTTCTCTCCGGGGAGACCAGCAATAGCAGTCGTGACAGGTTTGGTTGAGTTATGTTACTTTCGGTTAAGCTAGGTTAGGTCAAGTTATGTTAAGGGAGCTTTGACTTGTGTGCTACAAACTGATATTCGGTCGGTATCTGCGCTCTAAATAGCTGTACTGGCATATTCAGTGTCTGTGGAAGCCAGCAGCTGTGGTCGACTCACGTCAGGCTGGGTTTCGTGACGTCCGCTTGTGTTACGTTTGGCTTGGTTAGGATAGGGTAGCTTTGACTTTTACGCTATAAACCGCTATTTGGTGGGCTACGGCGCTGTACGTTGCTCTAATATGCCCTGCTGGTCTCTGGGGAGACCAGAAATAGCGGTCGTGACGAGACAGGTTGTGTTAGGTTACGTTTAGCTAGGTTAGGTATGGTTACGCTTGGTTAAGATGGCTTTGACTTTTGCGTTATACACTACCATTCGGTGGGATCCTTCGTTCGGCTTTGCTCTTGTATATTCTACTTGGCTATGTGGAGGCCAGCAGTACTGTTCTCGGCACATTAGTCTCAGTCAGCATGCGTTTGGTAATGCTTCATTTAGTTAGGTTAGGATAGGATTGCTTAGACTTTTGTGCTATGCACTGCTGTTCGGCGTATTTCTGCGCTCTACATTGCTCTACTATGCTCTGCTCGGCTCTCGGGAGGCCAGCAATAGTGGTAGCGGCACGTGGGCTTGAGTCAGATTACGTTTGGTTAGGTTAGGATTGGATAGCTTTTACCTTTGCGCTATATACTGCCATTCGTTGGATATTTGTGCGTTGCATTGCTCTAGTTGCATCCGCTTGAATCTCGGGAGGCCAGCAAGAGTGGTCGTACACGTTTGGCTGGGATAGGTTACGTTTGGTTTTGTTAGGATATGGTAAGTTTGGTTAGGATGCCTCTGACTATAGCGCCATGCACTGCAATTTGGTGGCTATATGCGCTCTGCTGTGCAGTAGTATTTTCTGCTTGTCTCTGGGGAGGCCAGCATTGGTGTTCTCGGCCCGTTGGGTTAGGTTTTATTGCGTTTGTCTATACTACGTTTGGATATTGTAGGACATGGTATCTTCAACCTTTGGGCGATACCCGGCAGTTCGGCGGGTTTTTACGCTCTGCTTTGTTTTACTATACTCTGCTCGACTCTGTGGAGGCCAGTAATAGTTGTCTCGTCCCGATAGGTTGAGTTAGGATACGTTTGGTTACTTTGGGATAGTTTGGGTTAGGCTTGGGTAGATACGACTTTCGGGTTATTCGCTGCTATTCGGTGGGCTTCTCAGCTCTACTGTGCTCTAGCGTGTTCTGCTTTGCTCTGGGGAAGGCAGTAATAGTGGTCTCGGCACGACAGGTTGAGATAGGGAACGTTTGGCTAGGTTATGTTTACTCTGGTTAGGTTTGGGTAGCTCCGACTTTTCTGCTATACACTTCGACCCTATGGACTTCTTCGCTCTACTCTACTCTATTATGCTCTGCTTGTCTCTGTGGAAGCCGGAAATAGTGCTCGCGGCACGTTAAGTTTAGTTACTCTAAGTTCGGTTATCACATGTTTGCCTGTTAAGGTCAGAATATTTCTGACTTCTTTGCCATACATTGCTATTTGGTGGTTTTCTACGCTCTTCTGTACTCTAGTATACTCTTCCCGACCCTGGGAGACCAGCTCGAGAGGATTCGTTACGATAGGCTTAGTGATGTTAAAATTGGTTACGCTTGTATAGTGTTGCTAGGACTTTTGTCCTTGTCCGTGTCAACGCACTGCTATTCTATGGGTGCCTGCGCTGCTCCGTGCGCTATCGTATTCCGCTTGTCTTTGTTGTCGCCAGGAATAGTGCCCTCGTCACGTTAGGTTGGGTTCCGTTTCGTTTGGTTAGGTTAGGTTTGGTTAGGCGTGGTTATGATAGCTTTGACTTTCGAGCTGTACACTGCTATTCGTACGATGTCAGCACTCTTGATTGCTCTGCTGCACTCTGCTCAGCTCTCGTGTGGCCAGCAATACCGGCCGTGTTACGTCAGTATGGCTCACGATACGTCTGCTTATGTTACGCTTCGGAATGTTAGGATAGGCTAGATTTGACTCTTGCGCTATACGCTGCTCTTCGGCGGATTTCTACGGCCTACGCTGCTTTACTATAATCTGCTCGACTATGGGGAGGTCAGTAATAGTGTTCTCGGCTCGTCGGTTTGTGTTATGTTACACTTCGTTACGTTATGATGGCATGGGTTTGGTTTGGATTGATTTGAGTTTCGTCGTATGCTCTGCTATACGGTGGATTTCTGCGGTCTACTGCGCACTAGTATGTATCGCTAGTTTGGTTAGGTTTGCTTGGGTTGGGATATGATAGCTTTGACATACGTGTTCAACACTGATATCCTATGGACTTCTGTGCTCTACTGTGTTCTATGATACTCAGCCTGTCTGTTGGGAAGCCAGTAATAGTGGTCGCGGCACGCTAGGTGCAGTTACTCTACGTTTGTCTAGGTAAGGTTTTTGTCTCGTTAGGGTAGGATACCTTTGGCTTTTGTGCTGTACATTGCTGTTTGGTGACTTTCTGCGCTCTGTTGTGCTCCAGCATACTTTGTTCGAAACTGGAAATGGCAGCAGTAGTGGTCATGGCAAGATATGTTGTGTTAAGTTGCGTTTGGTTAGGTTACGTTTGGTTAGATTAGGTTAGAATAAGTTTGGTTAGGGTCGCTTTTACCTTCGTGCTGTACACTGTTGTTCGGTGGATTTCTGCCCTCTACTGCGCTCTACTCTAATCTGCTAGAGTTAGGGGAGGCCAGCAATTGTGGTCGCGGCACGTTACGCTTTGTTTGGCAACGTTAGGTTTGCTAAGGATAGTTTGGGTTAGGCTTGGTTGTCTGTGTCTTTTTCGCTGCACGCTACGATTCTATTGAATTTTACGCCCTGCTGTCCTCCAATACGTTGTACATGCCCCTGGAGAGGCCAGCAATAGTGATCGCGTCACGTTAGGCTGAGTTAGATTACATTTGGTTATGTTAGAATTGGCTAGGTTAGGGCGGGATAGCTTTTACTATAGCACTATACACAACTATCCGGTGGATTTCTGCACACTACTGCGCTCTAGCGTGCTCTGCTTTGCATTGGGGAGGAGAGCAAGAGCGTTCTCGGAACGATACCTTGAGTTATGTTAGGTTTGGTTATGTCACGGTTGGCTCTGTTCGGGAGGAACAGCTTCAGCTTTGGCGCGATAAACTGCTCTTCGGTGGATTTCTGCGATCTACTATGCTCTAGTATGTTCTGCTTGTCTCTAGGGCGGCAGCAATTGTAGTTTAACGGCAGCAATAGTAGTTTCGGCACGTAAGGTTGAGTTAGGTTACGCTGCTATGTCGCGTCTGGTTAGGTTGGGATAGGGTAGCTTTGACTTTTGTCGTATACACAGCTATTCGTTGGATTTCTTCGCCCTAGATTGCTCTACTTTACTTTGCTCGACTCTCGGGTTGCGAGGAATTGGGACCGTGGCACGATAGATTGTGTCACGTTACGTTTGGTTAGGATATATTAGGTTAAGAATGGTTAGGGTAGTTCCAACTTTGGAGCTATACATAGTTATTCGGTGTATTCCTGCCCTCCAATGTGCTCTACCCTGATCTGCTGGACCTTGGGTGGCCAGCAATATCGGTCGCGGGACGTTACGTTGAGTCTGGCTACGATAGTTTGGGCTATGTTAGCTCGTGCTAGGTTTGGATACCCTTCAATATTCTGCTGTGCACTGTGATTCGACGGATTTCTGCACCCTAGCTTCCTCTAATAAGTTCTGCTTGGCTCTGTGGTGGACAGCAATAGTGATGGCGGCACGTTAGGCTCAGCATGGTTACGTTTGGTTGTGTTAGGCTCTGTTGGGTTAGGGTGGGATAGCTTCGACATTTGTGCCAGACACTGCAATTCTACGGACTTCAGCGCCCTATTTTGTGATATCGCACTCTCCTTGTCCCCTGGATGCCAGGAATAGCGGTCGCGGCACGTTGGGTTGTGTTATGTTACGTTTGGTGAGGTAAGGTTTGGCTAGGTCGGTGGACGCCAGCAGTAGTGGTCGCGGCACGTTTGTTTGGGTTATGTTTTGTTTTGTTAGGTTACGTTGGGCTTGGTTTGGTCAGTATGCCTCTGACTTTTGTGCTATACACTGCACTGAGATGGATCTCTACCGTCTGCTGAGCTGTAATATGCTCCGCAGGGTTCTGGGGTTGCCAGCAATTGTGGTCTCGGCACGATAGGTTGATCTGTGTTCCGCTTGGTTAGGTTAGGTTATCCCAGGTTAGGTTAGGATAACTTTGACTATTCTGCAATACATTGCCATTCTATTGGCTTCTGCGCCCTACGCACCTCTAACATGTCCTGCTTGGCACTGGGGATGCCAGCAACCGTGGTCGCGGCACGTCAGGTTGTGTTAAGTTACCTTCGGTTAGGTAAGATTAGAGCACGCTTGGCTAGTTTACCTTTTACTTTTGTGCTATGCACTGCAATAAAGTGGATTTCTGCGGTCCACTGTGCTCTAGTATGTTCTGCTTGTCCCTTTAGGGTGCAGAAATGGCGGTCTCGGTATATTGGGTTCAGTTAGGTTACTTTAGGTTATGTTACGTTTGGTCAGGTTAGGATACGGTAGCTTCGACTTTTATGCTGTACACTGCTGTTCCGGGGATTTCTGCGCCCTACATTGCTATACAATAATCTGCTCGTCGATGGGAGGCCAGTAATGGTGGTA